>NC_136467.1:130152021-130256303 GCF_902686455.1 Sciurus vulgaris
CCCATCTGGGATGCCTCCTCAGGGGGTGAGAGTCACCCGGCTGCTTTGAGTTGGTCCCAAGCGTCTCAATATCTCCTCTTTTGAATCCTGAGTCCTGGAGCAACATGAAATGCAGCCACCCTCTAGGCCGCCATCGTGAAACCGACCGGGAAATTTTCTGATATTATTTCATTGAGTAAATTGTTCATTCTTTTGGTCTGTTTCTCTAAGCCTTCCTCTATCCCAATAATTCTTAAATTTGGCCTTTTCATGATATTCCATAGTTCTTGGAGATTCTGTTCATGATTTCTTACCATCTTCTCTGTTTGTTCAACTTTGTTTTCAAGGTTAAATATTTTATCTTCAATGTCTGAGGTTCTGTCTTCCAGGTGTTCTATCCTATTGGATATGCTTTCTATGGAGTTCTTAATTTGGTTTATTGTTTCCCTCATTTCAAGGATTTCTTCCTGATTTTTTGTCAATATCTCTTTATTGAAATGATCTTTTGCTTGTGTGTTTGCTCTTTTAACTGCTGATTGGTGTGATCATTCAATGCTTGCATTTGCTCTTTCATCTCATCATTCAGTGTGTGCATTTGCTCTTTCATCTCATCGTTTGCTTCTCTGATCATTTTAATTATGTACATTCTGAACTCCTTTTCTGTCATTTCTTCTGCCATGCTGTCATTGGGTTTTATTGATGTAACATCTAGATTTGTTTGCAGCATTTTCTTTCCTCGTTTTCTCATATTGTTCGGGTATCAGTGGATCGCTGAGATATTGCAGATTTCCTCTATTGACTTACAATGTCCCTGAAGATTTCTATATATATATATCCCCCCTTAGCCTTCAGTAAGCTGAAGTCTTGGAGGAAGTTGATAATGCGGTGCTCCACAAGGAAGCTGCCTCTCTAGGAGTTGTGGCCTTCAGGTGGGGTATAATCCCTGCTAGTGGGCAGAGGTGCCTCCACTTGTCGACCAATGGTCATCCAAAGGGGACCTAGGCTGCGGGCTGAGGCAAGGCCTGTTTGGGCCTGAGTCTCTGGTTTTACCGTCCTTGTGGGGAAACCTCACCCAGCAGGGAAGACTCACCCGGTGGGGAGGTCTCGCTGGTCAGTTCCCTCCTCGAGTTTCCCCTCAATTTACAGCTACTGCCTGGGCTGGGCTGCCTTCCTCTGTAAAGTTCCCAGGGGCCCGGCCCTACCTCCTGAGCCTGGGAGCCTCACCCTTCACAGATGAATCTCCTTAGGCTGCCCCTCCTCAGAGAATCTGCCCGCAGGCCTGAACCTTCACTCCGCCCCTAAGCGTGTCTCTGTGGGGCTCTTCCACCCAGAAGCCTCCTAGATCCTTGGACCCTGCTCTGCACCTAATCGCCTGGCTATGCGGCCCCTCCTCTGAGTAGCCACCTAGGGCCCCGTACAATTGCTCTGAGTCCCAGAGACCCGCCACATGCCTCTTCCTCCAGACAGCTGCCCAGTATTCTGGTGTGGTCACTAGGAGTCCAAGCAACTCACTGCGTGCCTCCTCCTCCCACGGACCACCCGTAGCCCGGGGCAATCAATCACTCCGAGTCGAAATGACCCTCCCTGTTCCTCCTCCTCCTCCAGGTAACCCCCCGGGTGTTCAGGAGCAGTCACTCTTAGTGTCTCTGAATCCACGTGACCCGCTGCACACGTCCTCTGGGCAACCGCCCGGAGCTCTGGTGTGGTCACTCGAGACCAAGCGACCCACCGCGCTTCCCCTCCAGGAAACCCCCCTGTGTTCAGGAGCTGTCACTTTGAGTCCAAACAACTCACCACTCGCCTTCTCCTCTGAGCAGCCGCCTGGAGCTCTAATGCAGTCACTGGGAGTCCACACGACCCGCCGCGCTCCTCCTCCTCTCCTCTTCCTCCTACTCCTCAGGGCAGGCCCCAGTGTTCAGAAGTGGTCTGAGTCCAAACAGCTCACCGCGGGGCTTCTCCTCTGGCAACCGCCTGTAGCTCTGGTGCAGTCACTCTGAAACCAAGTGGACACGCTCCTCCTTCTCCTCCACAGGGCAGGCCCCGATGTCCTGAGTCCACACAGCTCTCCTCGCCACTCCTCCCCTGGGCAGCCGCCGGAGCCCCAGTGGTTGCTCTGAGTCCCAGTGCTGTGCTGAGCGGCCTCCTTTACGGCGCTCCCAGTTGTCCGTGTTCACTACTCCAGCGGGGGAAGGGGCGTCTCGCCGGCAGCTCTACTTCACAAAGTTCCCTGCGTTCCGGGACTACCGTCCCATCCGGGACGCCTCCCCAACGGGAGAGAGTCACCCGGCTGCTTTGAGTTGGTCCCAAGTGTCTCAATATCTCCTCTTTTGAATCCTGAGTCCTGGAGCAACATGAAATGCAGCCACCCTCTAGGCCGCCATCTTGAAACTCCCCCGCATATGTTTTTGAACATTCACAGATGGATGTGCCAAGAGCCAGCATCCAGGCCCTGGTTAATCCTTGTGGAGGAGGTGAGACCCCAGCAGCACCAGCCTCCCCTTCCTCACATGCCTGTCCCTGTCCCTGACATAGCTGTAACCTGAGCTTGGTTAGGTGTCTACACTGGGTTGGCCTGGACTTTGCCTTGTCTTGACTTAGCTGGGCTCAGCACTGAATGAAGACTGAAAATGACCCCTGACTTTGTGTCTCATCTCCTCTGTACATAAGCCTTTACCTTTGCTCCTGATGTTGAAGCTAGGAACTTCCAAGTCTCTGAATGAGCCTACCACCCTGTGGGGCTCCCTTGTGAACAAATGCTTGGCAGACCTTGATTGTCATCACACTGGAACACCAAGGCAGAACAGTCTCTCAGGCCACAGATCAGCACCTGGCTCCTCCTTTTCTGGTTACTGTCTGCATTCTCCCCTGAAAGAAGCTGGTTGTACCTCCAAAGCATGGCCCCAGGCAGTTGTTCCTGGTTTCTGGTACCTGGCCTGCCTCTTGTTGCTTTGGTACCTTGGCCAAGGGACATAACCTGCATGAGCCTCCTCTGACATTTGTAAACTGAAGTGATCCTGCTCTTTTCCAGACTTGAGGCAGATGGCCCATTGATTCTATGTGTGTGGAGCAGCCTGCAGGACTCATGGCAGAATAGGTACTCTCAGCAATGGAAGGTCTGCCCTCCCAGCTCCCCAGTAGGATGGAACCAGGAGCCCCTCCTGCCCTCACTCCCTCAGGTGAGAGCCCACATTGATGTCCCCCTCCCAGGACCCTCTCCTTCCTGTCCCACAACCCCACCCTCTGTTTATTCACCTTCTGTACCTCTCCATGCAACCTCCACTGCCTGTCTCCCCCCCCCGAGCCTCTTCAGAGAGTCAGTTGATTGACATCCACTGGCATCACAGGTAGGGTGCAGGTGAGGGTGCTTGGGGACCTCTGAAGTCCCAGGAGGGCTAAGGGGCAAACAGCAGAACAGGGAGAAACTCAGGACCCAAGCAGGGCCTTTGCTGAGCCCACACATATCCTTTCCTGAAATACCTGCTCAGCCTGGGCTTATGTAGCTCTCCTCACTGCTGCTCTTCCCTCTGGGTACAGAGCAGAGCAAGATGGGTAATGAACCAAAAACACTGGAGGTAAACATGGGAAAGGATAACCCACACTCAATCCCCAGAACTTTCTGCAGAGAGCAACTGACCAACCTGGGAAAGTCCAGGTTAATGAGGAGGCAGGCCATGAGGTGGACAGTGGCTCTTGTTAGAATGAATCGGAGCACTGGAAAGATGACAAAAGGGCCTGGCAGAAGGACAGAGACCCTTCTCATGCCTTTACCAGGGATGGCTCTTGGAAGGATGCATCCTGCCAAGGAAGGCTAGGGTCAGGTGAGGCTATCACTGCCTCAGGACTTCTGAACCTCAGCACAACTAACTCTGGCACAACTAGGAATGACACCCTGCAGAAAGCCTGTCAGCATGCTCAGATCTATCTAAGTGAAAGGAGAGAACAGCCCAATGAATGAAGCCAGCACCTCCACGAAACACCACAAGCTGAGTCATGAAGGTCATCATGGGTTCAAAAGCACTCCTATGCTACACTTGAAGAAGGAAGCAGAGAACTTCATTCAGGAGCCCAGACCCAACTGCCCAATAAGCTCCACTAGGGAAAGGCAAGACAGTAAAGATTCACTCAACAACAAAGACCAAGGGTGCCATGGACCTGGAGGAAGACCCTCACCATATTTTCATAAAGCATCATTAGAGAGAGAATAGTACTCACTAGCAGGTGACAAAGGCCAAACTGTGATGAAGAACAACTGGGACTGGGCAAAGTACAGGGAGGAGCCTGAACTCTGATGGGTGAGGGCACTTGCCCACAAACCCAGAGAAGGCTGAGCACTGTTGGTTGAGGGACACAAACTCAGAGGAACCAAAGGAGGATGAGTAATGGTGAGCAAGGGGCACTCACCAGAGGACTAAGAGAAGACTGAGAACAAAAGGGTAAGGGGTGCTAGGTAATAGCATTCAGGCAAAATGAGTAAATGTGCATGAAGGTGCTTACTACAGGACTCAGGTAGGTGAGGTTAATACAGAACCTAGAGAAGGCTGAGCACTCTCAGGCTATACATGCTCACACACAGGAGTCAGATGTGGCTGAGAAAAGTTTGGCTAGGGGAACTTAGCATATGGCTCAGAGGAGACTGGGCACTGCTGGGTGAAGGGCATTCACCATGATGTCCCAGATTATATGAGCACTGCACAATCAAGGGCACTCATCTAGAGGGCACAGAAAAACAGGTTACATAGGGGTAAGAGGAACTCCTAAAATATTCAGGGAAAACTGGGCTCCTGTGTGTGAGGGGCACTCTCCATGGGACTCAGATGACACTGAGCAATGTTTTGTGAATGGTGAATAAGGACAGAACACAGAGAACACTGAGCAGTGTCAGATGAGGGGCACTCACACATAGGACCAGAGGAGTCTAAGAATTGCATTGGGGAAGATAGAACAAGACAGAGAGAAGACTGAGCATTATTAGATGAGGAGTGCTCACCCAGAGAATAAAGACCCAGAGAATAAAGATAAAGAAATGGTTAGAGAAGTCAGAAAAAAGAAACAGAGAACACTGAGCAGTGTTAGCTAAGGAGCGCTCACAGGCAGGACCCAATGGAGACTAAGTAAAGATAGGTTAGGCAAAGTTAGCAGTTTAAACCAAGAATACTGAGTTATGTTTGGAGAGGGCTTATGACAAAGAGGACTCAGTGAAATCAAAGTATTATTGGGTGAGAGAGGCTCACCCACAAAACACACAGCACCCTCAGATATGATGGGTGAGGGGAGATTTAGGGCAGGACTCACAGAAGACTGAGCTTTGGTGCAGAGGGGCACTCACGCATAGGACACAGAAGTCCCTGAGAAATGTTGGGGTAGTGGAGGCTTAGGGAAGCCCATGAAGAGTGCAGGGTGAACACAACCCACCTATGTGTGTAGGAACAGCAGGAGGCTGGTCTCTGCCTGTCCCACAGATGCTTCTGTTGTGCTGCCCTGGGATCTGTGCCCTGGTGCTGCCTCCCTTACACTCATGCATGAGCATGCAGAGTCTTGTTCTTGATGTGGTTGTTTTTTCTCTGATTTAGTTAAGAGCTGGAGAGCCCCCAGGTTCAGTAAGCAAACCACAAAGGAAGGTCTGTGACACAGATTAACTACTAGACACAGGGGAGACATGAACAGGATACTTTCTTGCAGAAACAAAACTGTCCATTCTCCAAAGGATTGTGAAAACCCAGAGTCCACACACCATGCCAGCCACTGCATTCAGGAGACAATCCAGACTTTCTAACATACAGAGAACCATAGTCTTAAGGAAGGAACAGAGGCCAGCCTGAACACAGCCCACACTCTGGATTTATCAGATACTGATTCTAAAGCCTTGTATAACAATACTCCACATCAGAAAGGAAAACACTCATGACATTATTGTAAAGGTGGAGAAACCCTCTGAAATCTGTTTGTGAAGACACTTCATAAATGTGAAAAAAAGACATTGTCTTGAAAAAGAAGAGGGGAGTTTCCAGACATATTCCCTGAGAGCATGTCCAGGGTGTTCTTCAGGCAGAAGCAGGGGACCAGAAGGAAAGGTTGACCCCAGAACTGTGCTTGTTACTAGATTGAGAGTGCCTGGCTCCCCCAGGTCATGCAACAGATATGCCCTATTGTTCTGCATATAGGAAACCTGTAAAAATGAGCAACATACACATTGTTTATGGTTACTTTAAAATAAATGCTGCAGTCTTAGGATTCTCTTCTTTTGATAAAAGTAATAGGTGAATTGCAGTATTTGAAAATATCCATGTATATTTTCATCTATCTAGAAAGTACATATAAAAGGTGTCTACTTCTAGAGTCTGACTGTAATGTACCTGTATCAATTTCATTGAAATATTCACAAGATTGAAAATCCATGTTTTACTGGATTAAAACATGTATGAAAAGAAAAAGTTAAAATTTTTTAGTGAGTCTTTCCCTGGTTTCCTTTCTCCTTGTCTGCTTCACCTTCTCCTGCCAGTGAAGGCCCCTGTGACATATTGCCCATTTATCTCAGGTATCTTTATGTCACCTTCATTTTAGTACTGGGGATTGGTTGCAAGGACTGAGCTACACCCCGATGCTTCTTGTTTTAGTGATTATTATTTGTTCTTATGAGAATAGAGTGCATTTTAACATACTATACATATGTGGAGTAGAACACCTCATTCTCGTGGTTGTACATGATGTAGAATTATATTGGTCATATAATCATGTATGCACATAGAACAGCTCTTCTTTTTAAATTTTGACATAGAGTCTCTGAGTTGCAGGGCTTGCCATGAGTTTGCAATCCCCCTGCCTCAGTCTCCTGGATCACTGGGATTACAGGTATGGCCACCATGCCCAGCTTTGGGATCACAGAGATTTTGGTGGTTTCAAATTTAAAAACCACAATTTTCTTTCAGCATGTAAAGGTGACACTCTATAGCCTCCTGACCCCAGTCGATTCTGATAGGCCATCAGTTTATTTTCATTCTTCTTCTTCCTTCTCCTGAATACCTTTTACTTCTTTATAAAAAATAATCTATGAAGGACATGACATAAAGTTTACCATCATAACCACCCATATCTGTTGATCTGGTGCCTGGGACAGTCAGAATGCAGAGGCCTAGGGAGGCCAGTGAACCCTGGGGATGGACATGGAGCTCCCAACCATCAGGATCATGTTGACAGAAGATGGAGCTGGCCTGCACACCCGGTGGGGAGGTCTCACTGGTCAGTTCCCTCCTAGAGGTTCCCCTCAATTTACAGCTACCGCCTGGGCTGGGCTGCCTTCCTCTGCAAAGTTCCCAGGGGCCTGGCCCTACCTCCTGGGCCTCGGAGCCTCACCCTTCACAGATGAATCTCCTTAGGCTGCCCCTCCTCAGAGAATCTGCCCACAGTCCTGGAACCTTTGCTCCCCACCTAAGCGTGTCTCTGTGCGGCTCTTCCACCAAGAAGCCTCCTAGATCCTGGGACCCTGCTCTGCACCTAATCGCCTGGCTATGCGGCCCCTCCTCTGAGCAGCCACCTGGGGCCCCGTAAAATCGCTCTGAGTCCCCGAGACTCGCCACACGCGTCTTCCTCCAGACAGCCGCCCAGTATTCCGGTGTGGTCACTAGGAGACCAAGCAACTCACTGCGTGCCTCCACCCACCAACCACCCGCAGCCCGGGGCAATCAATCACTCCGAGTCGAAATGACCCTCCCTGTTCCTCCTCCTCCTCCAGGTAACCCCCCGGGTGTCCAGGAGCGGTCACTCTGAGTGGCTCTGAATCCACGTGACCTGCTGCACGCGTCCTCTGGGCAACTGCCTGGAGCTCTGGTGCGGCCTCTCGAGACCAAACGACCCATCGCGCTTCTCCTCCAGGCAGCCCCCCTGTGTTCCGGAGTGATCGCTTTAAGTTCAAACAACTCACCAATCGCCTCCTCCTCTGAGCAGCTGCCTGGAGCTCTAATGCAGTCACTGCGAGTCCAAATGACCCGCCGCTCTCCTCCTCCTCCTCCTACTCCTCAGGGCAGGCCCCGGTGTTCAGAAGTGGTCTGAGTCCAAACAGCTCGCCACGCAGCCCCTCCTCTGGCAAACGCCTGTAGTTCTGGTATAGCCACTCCGAATCCAAGCAGCCGCGCTCCTCCTCCTCTTCGTCCTCAGGGCAGGTCCGGTGTCAGAAGTGGTCACTCTAAGTCCAAAGAGTCGCCACGCGGCTTCTCCTCTGGCAATTGCCTGCAGCTCTGGTATAGTCACTCTGAATCCAAGCGGCCGCGCTCCTCCTCCTCCTCCTCAGGGCAGGCCCCGGTGTCTTGAGTCCACACAGCTCTCATCGCCTCTCCTCCCCTGGGCAGCCGCCAGAGCCCCAGTGGTTGCTCCGAGTCCCAGCGCTGTGCTGAGCGGCCTCCTCCTCATAAATTTTAGTAATTTGATTTTTTTCTCTCTCTTTCTCTTGGTTAGCTTGGCTAAGGGTTTATCAATTTTATTTATTTTTTCAAAGAATCAACTTTTTTTTCCTTGATATTTTGAACTTCTTTTGTTTCAATTTTATTGATTTCAGGTCTCATTATAATTAGTTCCATTCTTCTACTATTTTAGTGTTGATTTACTCTTTTTTGTCTAGGCCTTTGAAATGTATTGTTAGGTTATTTATTTGGTGACTTTCTATTCTTTTAATGAATAAGTTCAATGCAATGTAATTTCTTCTTAGAACTGCTTTCATAGTTTTGCAGAGATTTTGATATGCTGTGTTACTATTCTCATGTACCACTAAGTATTTTCTTTTTATTTCTGCCTGGATTTCTTCTGCTATCCATTTGTCATTTAATAACATATTATTTAGTATTCAGGTGTTACAATGAATTCTATTGTTTATTTTATCATTGATTTCTAATTTCATTCCATTATGATCTGATATTTTTTGTATTTGCTAAGAGTTGCTTTGTCACCTGTGATATGGTCTATTTCAGAGAAGGATTTATGTGCTGCTGAAAAGAAAGTATATTCAGTCATTGAGGGATGAAATATTCTATATATATCTTTTAAATCTAAATTATTCATTGTATTTTTTATTTCTAAGTCTTCTTTATTTAATTTTTGTTTTGAATAACTATCCAGCAATGAGTGAGTCATGTTAAAGTCACCCAGAATTGTCGAGTGGTCTATTTGATCTTGAAATTGAAGTTTGTTCAATGTAAGTAGATGCTCCATTGTTTGGTGCATATATATTTATGACTGTTATATCTTGTTAATGGATAATTCCCTTAAGCAGTATGAAATAACTGTCCCTTTGGCTTGAATCCACTTTATCTGACCTGAGGATAGAAACCCTTGCTTGTTTCCAAGATTAAGGTGAATGATAAGGTTTTTACCCATCTTTTTACTTTCAGTCTGTGAATGTCTTTGCCTAGGAGGTGAGTCTCTTGGAGGCAGTATATTGTTGGGTGTGGTTTTTTTAATCCATTCTGCCAGTTTATGTCTTTTGATTGATGAGTTTGTGCCATTTACATTCAATGTTATTATTAAGACATAATTTTACCCCCTGTTATATTGATTTATTTCTGGCTTTTAATTTGAATTTGTTTCTTCTTTGATTCACTACTCTTCTAGTGTAGTTCCTCCCTTTGCTGGTTTTCCATTTTATTTTTCATGTCTTCTTCATGAAGTATTTTGTTATGTTCTGTTGCAGGCTTTCTAGTTGTGAATTTTTTAAACTTTTTTTTTTAATCAAGTAAGGTTTTTATTTCATTGTCAATTCTGAAGTTTAATTTTGCTTGGTATAGTATTCTTGGTTAGCATCCATTTTCTTTCAAGAGATTGGTATATATTATTCCAAGATCTCATAGTTTTGAAGTTCTGGGTTGATAAATGAGCTGAGATCCATATTGGTTTCCCTCTCAATGTTTTCTGTCATTTTTATCTGGCAGTCTTTAAAATTCTATCCTTGTTCTGTATGTTAGGCATTTTAATAATAATGTGCCTTTATGTAGATCTGTAGTAAGTTTGTATATTTGGGGTCCTATATGTCTCCTGTATTTGATTTTCCATGTAAATCTTAATGTTTGGGATTTTTTTCTGACATTATTTCTTTGAAAATATTGTGCATTTTGGATTTATGTTTCTCAGCCTTCATGTATCCTGATAAATATTAAATTTGATTTGGAAGTTCTATTCATAGTCTCTTAACATCTTTTCTCCATGGTTAACTTTATTTTTTAAGTTTATATTTTGTCTTCATTGCCTGAAATTCTGTCTTCCATATGGTATAGTCTTCTGGTAATGCTCTCCATTAAGTTTTTATTTAATTTATTGATTTCTTCCTTTTGAGGATTTCTCCTCAGCCTTTTTACGGAATATCTATCTCTTTATTGAAATGATCTTTCACTTCTTGTATTTTATCTCTGATTTCACTAGTTACTTCATCCTTTACCTTGCAGAAGAGTTTAACCATTCTAAACTCCTTCTCTGACATTTCTTGCACTTTTGTTTTGATGAATTCTGTTATCAAAATATTTGGGTTTGTTTGGGGTAGTTTGTTCCCTTGGCTTTTTCATTTTGTTTGTGTGCTTATTCATCTAACAGTATGGGTTTGTGCTAGGATCCAGCCCTAGCAGGAGTCCATGGGTTCCACACAGGTAACGGGGTACGGGGAGACAGTGTCAGCGATGGATGGAGAATGAAAGACACAGACTCTAGTTCTGGTGAAATCACTCCTACTTTATTCTGGAGAAGGCTGGGTTTATATACATTTTTCTTCAGGCTATAATGGCAGTCTTGTGGTTAATATTAAAGAAGTTTCCAAAGCATAGGCAGAAATTATTCTTAACAAGGAAACGAAAGATTATGAGAAAACAGTAACCTTACAGATTATCCTTACCTAATCACAATTATTTTAAGAATATCTAACTACATCAATGAGCTAATACAATGTTTATTTCCTTAATATCTAAGCTCTATGTGACCTAAGACTATTCTTATTACTCTGCGGTTAAAGCGATAGACAAGTAATCTCATGTGACCATCTCTACTAGGTCCATCTGGTTAATATCTAAATTGCTGAGTTAAGGGCTACAGGAGGGCAGCGGTCGCAGTGGTTCTTGTGGCCAAGTTTTTTTACTGAATAGATTACATTGTCTTATGTGGCTCTTTTTTCCAGAACAGGGCATTGTGCACCAACGTTTATTATAGGGGTGACCTATTCTTTGTAGGAAGGAAGGAATGTTGTGAAACCTTATTTCTTTACCCCACCACCACACATAAACAAAACCATCATTAGAATTTAACCAGCCTGTTGGAGACAAAGGCAGATCTATATCTATTTTCTCCAGAGGCTTTCAGGGACTCATTGTATGGTTGCAAAATTATTTTTAACTTTGTTAGTGGTAAAGACCCATTGTTTTTCAGATTGTAGGTAATATTTTCTGGAATTTTTGTTGTATTCCCCTCTTCCCCTTAAGCAATCCATTCACACTGAAATGAGTAATATATTATCAGAAAAACACAGCAGAAAAAACACCATGCTCCGGAGCAAAACATCCGGCAATTCCTTTTAGGATGAGCCTTTGCAAACATCCTCCAGAGTATCTTTGTCAAGCACTGGATGGAATTCCAGATGCCCCCGCAGATTTGAGGCAGTAGATTTCTACCCTGTAGACTTATAGTGCCCCTGAATATTTTGAGTACCTCCCAGTTCAGGGGGAGACAAATAATAACAGTAAGTAATCTTAATAATATACAGCATTAAACCAAATAATTCCTGCTATGGCATCTATAATGTTAGTTTTCACAGTAAATAGGAATGATGTGATCAGTTATTGTCCACAGTAAAAACAGTAAGTCTGCAAAATGGTTTACAATTTCAAATAGTAAACAAGGAGGGAACAGAAGTGATGTAGGATGTGATGATTATGAGGGAGGAGGAGAGAAGATACAACTAAAAAAATGAAAGGGAGAGTGAAAGAGAGAAAAATAGATTTTGGTTGTTAGCAGAAGAAAAGAGAGAAAAAATATAAAGGGAAACAGTTAAGTGAGAGAAAAATATATAAAATTTTTTAAAAAATAAAATTAAAAGAATACAAAACAAAACAAATATATCTTAATCAAACATCTTAGTTCTCAAAATACTGATCCATGAAAAGTAACTACATTCTCAAAATGCTAGAAATGAGAAAAAAAGAAACAAATATGTATACATATAAGTGCCCATGAGCCATTCAGGTTACAATTAAACAGATAAAAGAAAAAAAAAAAATCATGAAAAGTTGAAGAACTTTTTTCCATTGTAGTTCTAAAGGTTCTCAGCTTTCTTTGCAGTGTTAAGTGAGGTAGGCTGGAGTGTGATGTCTGCTCCACCCTCAGGATAGGGTTGCTGAAAGGAAGTCCCATAGGCAGAGTTCCTGGAGGCATGGTTTAGGATCAGGTAGGCTCCAGGTTTTCTGCTGAATGGTGATTGGTCTGAAGATTTTAAATCAGCACACCTCTGGGGCCCAGGAGTTGCTGGTCCATGCTGGGGGACTACATCACAGGAATCTCCCTTCTGTCCCACTTATGCAGTGAAAAAGTCATTGCTTAGTTCCCTCACTCGGTCACAGACCCCATGTTTCCTGGTCTGTCAGGTTCAGTCTCCAAACTCATTTAGTTCTGTCCCTGCTCCTTTGGATTTCCAGCCGGGCTTGTCCCTTACAGTTGGTCCTGTGAGCCACTAGACTCAAAGGGAGGGAAAATTTTGAGGGGTTTCCCCTGACCTGTATTCCCTGCATAAACTCCCTTCTCATTTATTTTCATGTAGGCTCTCTTTATATTGTGCAGTGTAAGTTTACCAGGCCTGTATGTTGGGCCAAGCTTGGGTTTGCCAGGAATTGGCTACCCCAGCTACTTCCCCTGTGCCATGGCTGCAAAATGGCTCTTTTGTCCTCTGCAGGTATCCAGGAGTGATGTGGTTTCTTTCCCACACTAGTATATTGTACAGCATGCCTTTCAGGTTAGTATGGCTGTGTTTTGATTTCTGATCTCCCTGTACTCAGACATGATTCAGATCTCCTAAAAATGTGGGTTCCTTTAATACCCTAACGCCTCCCATTACAGTGGTGCTAGGAAGTTCTTCCTTATTTATTCAACCTCTTATGTTCCCAATCTGTTTTGAATGTTCAGTATTAATTTCAAGTAAAGTCCCTTTTTTATTCCAATCACCTTGTTGAAAATCTGCTTTTCTGCTTTCTTTGTTTCATATGGAGGAGTCAGGAAAGTGACCTCCTCTATTCTGCCATCTTCAAATGTCCTGTTCATCATTTTAAATAAAGGTATGGAATTGTGTGATAGCAGCCTGAGATAGGTTGCATAAGATTATATTCAGATTAAAGAATAATTAAAATGTGAATATTCACTCTTTCACTGTCATGGTTTAGCTCTGAAGTATCCCCCAGAAAGTCATATGTGAGACAATGCAAGAACATTCAGAGGGGAAATGATCAGATTCTAATAAGATTTTGAGAGTTATAACCTAATCAGTAGATTGGGTTAACTGTGTGGTAACTAGATAGGTGGTCATGGTATGGTTGGAGGAGATAGGTTACTTGGGGTTTTCCTGGTGAGTGGAAGTCTTTGTGCTTCCTGGTCACAGTGGGGGAAAATCTGACTAAAACACTCACCTGTGAAGAGCTGTGACAGAGGATGGGAGAGCAGTGACTGAGATTGACAGTCTCTGATGACCTCGTGGCATGCCTGGTGCCTGGGAATGTTTCTGTGCAAGGGTACAGGATGCTTAGTTGCTGTGGCAATGCCCTGCATGAGGAGGCTCTGTGCAAGAGTCCTATCGGCTCTGACTTTGATCTCAGGCACATATCTCCTGAGAATAGAGAAACTCTTATACTAGACAACCACAATGTTTCACCAGCTCTGCTTCTCCTGTTCCTGCCCACTTTACAGAACTCTTAACAATGGACTTTCTTGAGAGCTACACGAAGCTCCTGGCATTGCACTTTACAACTGTGGATTGCAACTGTGGAAAAGCTACACAGATGTCCTAGTTTCTGTAACTTTCCTGAATACAAAGAATAATGCTTGAATAGTCTTTAACCTGATAATAAGACATATATAAAGATTGCTGTTATAACTCTTTAGATCTGCATCTCTATCAGAGGACAGAGCTCCACCTGATCCCAGCTTAATCTTCAAAATCTGTATTTGTGAATCTTTATTTTCCAATCCCCTTTTGCCCCTTGCTGGAACTGAGAGTTTGGCGATGCTGGTTGTGGCACTCACCTCCTTTGTTTAAAAATAGAACTTCAGGGCTGGGGAGATAGCTCAGTCAGTAGAGTGCTTGCCTTGCAAGGACAAGGCCCTGGGTTTGATCCCCAGCAATGCCAAAAAAAAAAAAAAAAATAGAACTTCAAGGTACATTTGACAGTCTCTTCCTACTTGTATGCCTTTCCTTCTTGTCTTGGTTCTATTTCTCTTGTTATTGCATAGTTTTAGAAAGGGAAACCAAGACTTGATTTGCCTTATCTTGCCTTTACTTACCTTTCCTTGCCATGGTTTATGTATGGAGGGTAAACCAAGCCTTGTCTTGATATTTTGTGACTATTCTTGTTTTGCTGTGTCTTGAATTAAGTTGCCATGACTTGGTTATTACCTTGTCTTACCTCCAATTGCCATGACATAGCTTGGCTAGAAGTGAAGCCTAAAGTTGCCTTGTGTTTTTGCATTACCTTGTCTTGCCTTGCCATGCCATGTCTTTGCTAGTGAAGGGAAATCTAGTGTTGCCTTGACTTGTTTGCATTGCTTTAGTTTGTCTTGGCTTTCCTTAGCATAGGTTGTCTACTAAGGCAAAGTCAAGCCTTGTCTTGACTAGCATTACCTTTCCATGGGTTGGTTGCTGAAGGGAAGCAAAAATTATATTGATTTGCCTTGCCTTGCCTTACCTTCTCTTTCCATTGCATGGATATCAAGGAGAAATCAAGAGTTGTTTTGCCTTTCTTTGTCTTTATTTGCCTTAATTTGCCATAATTGACTGTAAAGGGTAAACCAAGCCTATCCTTAACTTGCTTGTCTTACAGTAGCTTTGTTATTGAGGGGAAGCCAAATTCTGCCATGCCATACTTTTTCTTGCCTTGCCTTGGCTTTGCTGTAAGCGGGGATCCATAGCACCAATTTTCTTGCCTTGAATTATGTTACCATGGCTTGGGTATTGAGGGGAAGCCAAGCCATGTTTGCCTTGCCATAACATGACTTGGCAATCAAGGAAAAACCAAACCTTGACTCACCTTGCATTGCCTTGCCTTACCCTTCTTTGCTTATCTTACTTGGATATTGAGGGAAAGTCAAGCATTGTTTTGCCTCGCATCACTTTTCATTGCTTTACTGCGTCTTTGCTGTCATTGGAAAAACAAGACTTGTGTTGTTGGTTGCCTTGTCATGCATTGACTACTGAAGGGAGACCAGCCTTGCTTGCCTTCATGTGACTTCCCTTGCCTTGAAATGTCACAGCTTGACTATCTAGGGGATGTCAAGCCCTGCCTTACCTTGTCTTGACTTTCCTTTCCTTACCTTGACATAGCTTGGCTAATGAGGGAAAGTTATTTCTAACTATTCTTTGCCTTGTTTTGCTTTAACTTGTCTTGATTTGCCATGGTGTGGCTATGGTTGGGAAGTCAAATATTGCCTTCCATTGCATTACTTGCCCTTACTTGCCTTGTATTTCCTTGACTTACCTAACTTTGTTGTCGTCTGGATATCAATGGGAAGTTTAGCATTGTCTTGCCTTGAATTGGCTTACATTTTCTTGCCATACCTTCTATGGCTTCTTTACTGAAGGGAAACAAAGATTGAATCATATTTCCTTAATGTCCCTTTTCTTTTTTTTTCTTTCTTGATTTCCTTTTGTTTATTTATTATGTATGTAATATCAGAAAGTTATATAGCTAAATATTTGGGTCATTGGTTTTCTTTTGCTTGTTTGGTGGTCTCTTAACTATACTGTGAATTTGCTGATAAAATAAGTGGGGGGATTTTTTTTTTTTTTTGTACCACGGATTGAACTCAAGGGGCTCTTGATCACTGAGCCACATCCCCAGCCCTATTTTGTATTTTATTTAGAGACATGGTCTCACTGAGTTGCTTAGCACCTCACTTAATGTCCCTTTTCATTGCCAGACTACTGAGGGGAAACCAAGTCTTGCATTGCCTTGATTTTCCATGACTTACCTAACAAAGTGTAGTCAAGACTTGAATTACCTTGCCTTGGCTTTATTGCATTCCCTTCCTTGCCTTTCCATGGCATGGATATTGAGAGGAAGTCAAGAGTTTCTTTTACTTTCCTGATCTGGCCTTTCCATGGTTTAGGCCACTAAAGGGAAGTACAGATTGAATTGCATTTTCTTCCCATGCCCTTGCACAGCTATTGAGATAAAGTCAAACCTTCCTTTGCCTCATCTTGCTTCATCTTGCCCTGCCTTGCCATAACTTGTGTATGAAAAGAGAAATCATAACTTTCTTTGCATTTCTGTGATTTTCCTTGCCTTGAATTGCCTTGCCTTGGCTTAAGTTGTCATGGTTTGGTATTGAGGGGAAGCCAAATGTTGCTTTGAGTTGCATTGCTTTTCTCACCTCATTTTGCCTTTCCTTGTCTTGCCTGGCTTGTATATAGAGCCAAATCTTGCCTTACCTTGCTTTTCCTTGACTTGTTTGCCATGTCTTCCAGGGGAAGTCAGATTTTGACTCTCTTTGACTGGTTTTTCATGGCTTGGCTATTGAAAAGAAGTCAACTTTGTCTTAATTTATATTTGCTAATTTTTTTCTTGCCTTGCCTTGGCATAGCTTGGTTATTGAGGAGAAGCCAAACCTTGCATGATTTGGTTTTCCTTACTTTGTTTTTCTTGGCTTAGCTCTCAGTGGATACCAAGCCTTTCTTTGCCTTTACATTCCTTGTGTTGCCTTGGCAAGGCTTGGTTATTGAATAGAAGCTAAGACTTGTCAAACTTGGCCTTGACTTGTGTTGGCTTCCTTGCTTTGCCTTATGTTACCATGGCTTGGCTCTCAAGGGAAAGTCAAGTTTTTCCTTGTCTTGCCATGGCTTGGCTATTGATAAGAAACCAAATTTGCCTTGCCTTGCCTTATGATGGTGCAACTATTGAGGAGAAAATGAACCATGCCTTTCTTTGAATTGTATTGCCTTGCCATGGCTTGGCTATTGAGGTATAACCAAGATTTCCCTTGCATTACCCATTCATTCATTGTATTGATTGGTCATGGATTAACTATCAATTCGAACCCAAGATTGTCTTGCCTAGGTTTGCCATGACATGGCTATTGAAAAGAAGCCAAGTTTGCCCTGCCTTTCCTTGCCTTGAATTACCTGGCCTTGCAATTGCTTTACTATGGTTTGGCTATCAAGCTGAAATCAACTCTTGCCTTGTCCTTTGAAAAATGGATTTTTAAAATGCATTTGGCAGGGAGGTTCCAATGGAAGTTTCAATCTTAAAAATGTACATTCATACATTGCTGGTGGGACTGTAAATTTGTATAATCCCTCTGAAAGCAGTATAGAGATTCCTCAGAAAACTTGGGATGGAACCTCCTTTGATCCAGTTATTCCACTTCTTGGTTTATATCCAAAGGACTTAAAACCAACATACTGCATTGATACAGGCACATCAATGTTTATAGCAGCTCAACTCATAATAGCTAAACTATGTAACAAATCTAGGTGTTCTTCAACAGATAAATGGATAAAGAAAATGTGGTATATATACACAATGGAATATTATTCAGTCTTAAAGAATAATAAAATTATGGCTTTTGCTAATAAATGAATGTAACTGGAGAATATCATGCTAAGGGAAATAAGCCAAGCCCCAAAAACAAAAGGCCAAATGTTTTCTCTGATATATGTACTAATTAACAAAATGTGGTGGGGGGGAATAATAGAGATTTGGCAGAGGGGAATGAAGAGAGGGGAGGGGATATGGGGGTAGAAAGGATAATAGAATGAACTGGACATTTTTACCCTAAGTACATATTTGAATACATGACAGCTGTGATTATATATCATGTACAACCAGGAAAATGAGAAGTTATATTCCATTTTTGTATGATTTGTCAAAATGCATTCTACTGTTATGCATAACTGATTAGGACAAAAAAGGGGGGGTTTATATAAAACATGGTATTGGCAACAAAACAGACAATGAGATGAATGGAACAGAATAGAAGACACAGAGACAAACCCCCATATTAGACAAAGGTGCCATAAACATACATTAGAGAAAAGATAGCCTCTTCAACAAATGTTGCTGGAAAAACTGGAAATCCATATGTTGTAAAATGAAATTTGACCCCAGTCTCTCACTCTGCACAAAACTGAACTTAACATGGGTCAAGGACCCAAGCTTTAGACCAGAAATGCTGCGCATACTAGAAGAAAATGTAGGCCCAACACTAACATATAGGCCAAGAAATCAACTTCCTTAACCAGACTACTAAAGCACAAGAAGTAAAATCAATAATCAATAAATGAGATGACATCAAACTAAAAATCTTTTTCACAGCAAAGGAAACAAAAGCATGGAGACACAGCCTAGAGATGGGAGAAAATCTTTGCCACCTGCACCTCAGATAGGTTGTTAATTTCCAGGATATGTAAAGAACTCAAAAAATTTACCAAAAAAACAAATGACCCAATCAATAAATGGGCAGAGGAACTGAATAGACACTTCTCAGAAGAAGAAATATAATTGGTCTACAAATATAAGAAAAAAATTCAGCACCTATAGCAATTAGAGAAATGCATTAAAATTACACTATTATCAAGAATGCAAGTAATAATAAAAGTTGATGAGGATGTACAAGAAAAGGCACATTGCTCTTGGGAGTGCTAATTGGTACAACTCCTCTGGAAAGCAGTATCCTTCCCCCCCACAAAAAAAAGCAGACTCCTCAAAAAACTTGGAATGTAACCACCATTTGACCCAGCTTCTCTACTCCTTGGTATATAACCAAAGGATTTAAAATCAATATACTGTACTGACACAGCCACATCAATGGTCATAGCAGATCATTATCATAGTAAAGCTATGGAGTCAACCTTGATACCCTTGAACAGATGAATGGACAAAAAAATGGGGTATATATACACAATGGAGTATTAAAGAAGAAAGAATTTATGACAAGGGTCAGTAAATGGATGGATCTGGAGATAATTATGCTAAGTGAAATAAGCCAGGTCCCCAAAACCACAGGCTGAATGTTTCTGCTGATATGTGGAAGCTCATCCAAAATGGAGGTGGAGAGGAAAAATAGAAATTCTGTAGATTAGACAAAGAAGAATGAAAGAAAGGAGGGAGAAAGGAAAAGGAAAGACAGTGGAATGAATCCAAAATAATTTACCTATGTATATATTTGAATACACCACAATGAATCCCATCATCACATACATACATAAGAATAGGGTCCTAATTAGAATATGATATATTCCATGTTTGTATAATTATATCAAAGTAGATTCTACTCTCATGTATAACTAAAAAGAACCAATAAAAAGGGATATAGAATCATCTCTCATTACATCAGATTCACAATCTTAATGTTGGTCTATTAAGCTTATTATGGCCAAACATCTGTATTTGAAAACAACTTAAAAGCAGGAGTGAATGAGTACTAATAGGGTGGTTCCAGATGCAGTATCAAATTATGGCATTTGGAGCCTTTCCAAGTTGCAGAATCAGGATCATATTCTTCATTTTGGCCCATTTGGGCCAATATTCATTTTTTTCTCTATTAGTGAAATAGATAAACTCCTTGTAGCAGAAGCAGTGAAATGAAAGGGACATTGCAGATCAAATTTCAAACATCATATACAAATTGGCTTTAGTGAATTATTTTCAATTGCAGCATCAGTTTCACATACTTTATATTAGCCTATGGGAGCTAGTGGTCCTTATTCCTGAACATGTATATTTGACAACATCTTATAGAGGCAATAGTAAAACAAAAGTGTCAGGGTTGTTTCTGAGGCTGTTTCTCACTTAATTAATAGAAAAGTTATTGGGAATTGTCTCCCGGAATGGGGCCAGATTCACATCAGCCCTTTAGGGTCAGTGTGCAATAAACCTGAAATGTGCACTTAAAAAAAATCTTACAGAAGCAATAGCAAAATCAAGTGTCATGGAGTTTTCCCTTAAATGTCCAACATAATTCATAAAGTATGCTTATAGAATTGTCCATTGCAATACCATGTTCCCAATCTAAATATTGTTCTTTTTGATCTAGTGCCCATTATTGCTGAATATCTGCAGAGCAAAACAGTTTGAAATCACAGGAGTTGATCAGAAATGGCAGAGTGATTCCAGATGTAGAATTACACTCAATTCCCATTGAGGGCTTTGGTAGTTTTCCCTTGTTGTCGGATCAGGATCACATTCTTCATTTTGATCTATTAGTGCCAGTGATCATTTTTGTAGTGTATGTGCAATTTTTTAATACATATTTTAGTAGTAGGTGACACAATACCTTTATTTTATTTTTATGTGGTGCTGAGGATTGAACCCAGGATTTCATGCATGCTAGGTGAACATTCTACTACTGAACCACAACCCTAGCCCTAGTATAGGTACAATTTGTAAACTATTTGTAGTAGAAGCAGTGACATGGTAGTGGCAGAGAATTGCCGAGGGAGTTTCAAATATGTCACGAAGAAGTTTTAGAGAATTGTCTTCTATTGCAGTAGCAAGTTCCAATTTTCATATCATCTCATTAAGGTAAGAGTTCATTATAGCTGAATATGTGCCATTAGAAAACATCTTATAGGAGCAAAAGCAAAATATAAATGCCAAGGCCCTTCCAGAGGCAGGTTTTCACTTTGTTCACTGAAAGGGCATTGAAAAAATTTTGCCTGGAAATTGGAAATTTTTGCCCTGGTGAAAGCTTTCATGACCTCTTAACACCAGCATCCTGCATTCCTGTAGAAGCAGAAACACATTTTTGGTGCCAAGGTCTGCCACAATGTTGATCAGTAGCCAACCCACCTGGGACCATGGCTGAATCAGCCTCTGATTGCCTGGGGAACTGAGCACAGTGAAACTATGACCTAGGTCCCACCGTGCAATCTGAGTGTTCCCATGGTATCTTCTCAAAGGAGTTTTTAATTTGACATCCTTGAGCCTGGGATGGGTGTATCTTGTCAATTCCTAAGATGCCTTCAAGCCATCTTTCCTTTTGTCTCTTTGTAAAGTACTTAATATCTCTTTAGTGACTGTAATGTCTTTAACAGCCACTTACTTAGACCCAGTTTGGCTTGAAGTTTTCTGGCCAAACTGCAAATTTTTCAAATCTTTCTGCTCATGATTATCAGAGTAAACTTGAGTAAAATCTGCTAGCAATGTCCATGACACCTTTTGAATGCTATGCTGCCTTGAAATTTTCTCTACCAGCTTATTCCACTGATTTAAAATTTAGCATCAGAAAGTCTCAGGGCATGGGCAAAATGTAGACAACTTTTTGGCCAAAAACAACTTGAATGACCTCCAATTCAATTTTCTAGAATATTCCTCTTCTGAAACATCAAGAGTCCAGTCAATACTGTCTACTATCCAATTAGTTCTTCTGAGCCCCTCTAGAATTGCCCATTAAGCTCTGTATACAGTATTCTAAAACTTTTCCCATCATTTCTAAACTTCTCAAAATTTGTCTGCTGCAAGCTAACTCTAAAAGTTTCTGAACCACATGGTCAGGTTAGTCACAGCAATAGCCTTGCTACTTGGTATCAACTTCCATTTTAGTTAGCTTTTTAATCACTGTGACAAAAAAACACTACAAGAAAAATTAGAGGAGGAAATATTTATTTGGGCACATTGTTTCTGAGGTCTTAGTCTTATAGATGTTTGACTCCAAGGCTCTAGGATTTAGTGGACACAGAACATCATTGCAGAAGGGTGTGGAGTAGGAAAGCAACTCGAGGTATGGCACCATGAAGCAGAGAGAGTGTGCTCTGCACACCATGGAGAAAATACAAGTCCTAAAGGCACATCCACTGTGACCTAACTCTTTCAGCCACATCCTATTTGCCTATAACTACACCCACTTAATTCCTACTAGTGGATTAATTCACTGATTAGGTTTCAGCTCTCACAATCTAATAATTTCACCTCTGAATATCCTAGAATTGTCTCACACATGAGTTTTGGGGGACATGTCATATTTAACCATAGCAGGAATCCTACAAAATTGTCTCCCTTTCCAACACCAGTTTCACATTCTTCCTTTTGGTCCTAGGACTTTCCTACTAGGTCCAGAACCTGTTATAGCTGAATATCTGCATTTTGAAAACAGCTTGAAGGAACAGAAGTGAAAAGGTTCCAGTTGCAGAATGAACCTTAGTTTTCAATATGAGTGATGCCAGTATCAGGATTATATTCTTCATTTCAGTCCATTAGGGACACTGCACCCTTTTGTCATATATGTGCAATTTTTAAACTGTTTGTAATATAAGCAATAAAACAGTAGGGGAGAAAGGTTGCAGGAGAAGTTGATGCATAATACACAAAGTGGCTTTTGGTACTTTTGTTACATTGCATCAAGTTCATATTCTTCTTATTAGTCCCTTAAATAAAGTGCCTGCAAAGTCTGTATATCTATTATTTGAAAATGGCTTATAGCAGCATCAGTGAAATAAATGCAAGTGGCAGGAAGATTCCTCTGGACATTTCAAACTTCATTTACAAAGGATGTTGCAGAATTGTCTCACAATTCAACACCCAGGTCACAGTTTTTTTTTTTTTTTTCTTAATTGACCTAGTAGGTCTAGTGTCCATTATGACTATCTGCAATTTCAAAATGGCTTGGAAAAGTAGAAGTGAAATTCTACTAGAAGGGAGATCTCAGATGCAGAACCTAACTTAATTTTTTTTTCTTTTTTTTTATTGTAAACAAATGGGATACATGTTGTTTCTCTGTTTGTACATGGCATAAAGGCATACCATTTGTGTAATCATAAATTTACATAGGGTAATGTTGTTTGATTCATTCTGTTATTTTTTCCCTTCCCCCCACCCCTCTCACCCCTCTTTTCCCTCTATTCAGTCCTTCCTTCCTCCATTCTTGCCCCCCTCCCTAATCCTAACTCTAACCCTAACACTAACCCCTCCCACCCCCCATTATGTGTCATCATCCACTTATTAGCGATATCATTCGACCTTTGGTTTTTTGAGATTGGCTTATTTCACTTAGCATGATATTCTCCAATTTCATCCATTTGCCTGCAAAAGCCATAATTTTATCATTCTTTATGGCTGAGTAATATTCCATTGTATATATATTCCACAGTTTCTTTATCCATTCATCAATTGAAGGACATCTAGGTTGGTTCCACAATCTGGCTATTGTGAATTGAGCAGCTATGAACCTTGATGTGGCTGTATCTCTGTAGTATGCTGATTTTAAGTCCTTTGGGTATAGGCCAAGGAGTGGGATAGCTGGGTCAAATGGTGGTTCCATTCCAAGTTTTCTGAGGAATCTCCACACTGCTTTCCAGAGTGGCTGCACTAATTTGCAGCCCCACCAGCAATATATGAGTGTATCTTTCTCCCCACATCCTTGCCAACACCTGTTGTTGCTTGTATTCTTGATAATCGCCATTCTAATTGGGGTGAGATGGAATCTTAGGGTAGTTTTGATTTGCATTTCTCTTATTACTAGAGATGTTGAACATTTTTCCATATGTTTATTGATTGCTTGTAGATCTTCTTCTGTGAATTGTTCATTCATTTCCTTAGCCCATTTGTTGATTGGGTTATTTGTATTCTTGGTGTAGAGTTTTTTGAGTTCTCTATATATTCTGGAAATTAGCACTCTATCTGAAGCATGATTGGCAAAGATTTTCTCCCACTCTGTAGGCTCTTTCTTCGCATTGCTGATAGTTTCCTTTGCTGAGAGAAAACTTTTTAGTTTAAATCTATCCCAGTTATTGATTCTTGCTTTTATTTCTTGTGCTATGGGAGTCCTGTTGAGGAAGTCTGGTCCTAAGCCGACATATTGAAGATCTGGACCTACTTTTTCTTCTATAATCTGCAGGGTCTCTGGTCTGATTCTGAGGTCCTTAATCCATTTTGAATTTAGTTTCGTGCATGGTGAGAGATATGGGTTTAGTTTCATTCTGTTGCATATGGATTTCCAATTCTCCCAGCACTATTTGTTGAAGAGGCTATCTTTTCTCCATTGCTAACTTAATTTTTAATAAGGACATTGGGAGTTGTACTTAGTTGCAGTATCAAGATCACATTATTCACTTAGGCACATTAGGGCCAGTGCTAATTTTTACTACATATTTGTAATTTGTAAAGTGCTTGTATTTGAAGCAGTGAAATAGTGTGGTAGAGGGGTTGCAAAAGAAATTTTGAATATTATTCACAAAGTTGTTTTTCAAATTGTCTTCTATTGCAGTGCAGGTTTATATTTTTCCTATTGGTCCTTTAGGGGCAGGACTCACTATGACCAAATATGTACCATTTGAAAATCGATTATAGGAGCAGCAGCAAAATTCAAAATTCAAGGTCCCAGTGGAAGTTTCAAACTTAAATCAGGAAGGGGCTTACAGAATTATCCTCTGTTTCAAGACGTAGTTCCAGTGGTCATTATGGCCAAATATCTGTAAATTAAAAACAACTTCAAGGCATAAAGTACAATGATACCGAATGGGAGGTTCTAGATGCAGGATATAACTTAATTTTTCTTTTTCTTTCTTTTTTTTTTTTTTTTTTTTTTTTTTTTTTGGTACTGGGGTTTGAACCCAGGGGCTCTTAACCACTGAGCCACATCCCCAGCCCTTTTTATTTTTATTTTGAGACAAGTCCTCTCTAAGTTACCTAGGACCCCACTAACTTGCTGAAGCTGGCTTTGAACTCATAAACCTTTTGCCTCAGCCTCTTAAGTCTCTGGGATTATGGGTATGCACCACTGCTCCTGGCGAACTTAATTCTTAATGAGTGTATTGGATGTTATTCCTAGTTGCAGTATCAGGATCACAGTGTATGTGCTCATTTTCACCATATATGTGAAATTTGTAAACTGCTTTTAGTAGGAACAGTGCAATGGCAGGGGTTTCAGGGGAAGTTTGAAACAACTCAAAAAGGGGATTTAGGGAATTGTCCTCTGTTTTGGAGAATGTTCACATTATTCCTATTAACCCTTTAGGGCCAGTGCCCACTCAAGCAAAATATGGGCCATTTGAAAATTTTGGGAGAAGCAATGAAAATCAAATATCAGGGAGATTCCTGCAGAAGTTTCAAACTTCATTCACAAAGGAAGTTGACCAACTCTTTCTCATTGCAACACCAGGTTCACATTTTTCTTGTTGGCCTATTAGGTACAGTACTCATTATAGACAAATATCTGCAATTTGAAAACATCTGAATGGTGTGAAAATTTTCTGACAGAGATGTTCCACATGCAGCATCAAACTTAACTCTCAGTGAGGGTATTGGGAGTTGAGCCTAATTGCTGTATCTGGATTACATTTTATATTTTGGCCCAGTGTTCATTTTTGCCTTACATGTGTACAATTTGTAAACTGCTTGTAGAAGAAGCAGTGAAATGATAGGAGTAGGGAGGTTTCTTATCAGGGCATTGGAAGTTATACCTAATTGCAATACAGGATATTATTTTACATTTTGACTTTTTAGGGCCAGTTCTCATTTCATATGTATGTGCAATTTGTAAACTACCTGTGGTAGAGGCAGTAAAATAGTAGTGGTGGAAGTTTGCAGAGGAATTTGCAAACCTAATTCATAAAGGAGCTTTTGAGATTTGTATTCCATTCTAGTGCCAGGTTCAATTATTCATAATCTATCAACATTTAAAGGTCAGTTTTCATTATGTTTGAATATTGGCCATTTGAAAACATCTTAAAGGAACAGCAACAAAATGCAAGTTATGAAGATGTTCCACTGGAAGTTTCAAATATAATTCACAAATGTGGTTAAAGAAACCAGTTTAAAACCTGGTTTCAGCAGGTTCACATTCTTCATATCAGTCAGTTAGGTGCAGTACTCATTATGGCCAAATATCTGCAAATTGAAAACACCTTGAAGGAGCTAGGGTGGAGAGTTACTGGAAGGGATTTTCCAGATGCAGCATCAAATTTAATTTTTAGTGGGGGTATTGGGAGTTAAACCTAATTGCTGTATCTGGATTACATTTTATGTTTTGGCCCAGTGTTCACTTTTGACTTATGTGTGAAAAGATAGGAGTAGAAAGGTTTCAGAAGAAGATTAAAACATAATTCATGAAAAGGATTTAGGGAATTGTCTTCCAATGCAGTGTCAGGTTCAACTCTTCTATTTATTGGTCCTTTGTGGCTAAAGCTTTCTAAGGCTTAATACGTGCCATTTGAAATGCCTTATATGAGCAGGAACAAGAAGCAAGTGATAGGATAATTTAGAAGTTTCAAAGTTAATTTACAAGGGGATCCTACAAAATTGCCTTCCTTTGCAACACTGGGTTCACACACTTGCTATTGACATATTCGGTTCTGTGCTCATTATAACCACATATACAATTCAAAAATATCTTGAAGGAGAAGGAATAAAATAGTATTCAATGAGAGTTCCAGATGCAGCACCATATTTGATTCTCAAAGGGGATTTATGGATTTTTCTCACATTGCAACACCAGATTCACGTTGTTTCTATTGGCTTTTTTAGATCAAGTGCTTATTATGATTGAATGTCTGCAATTTGAAAACACCTTGAAAAAGCAGGAGTGAAAGGATAATGACAGGGAGGTTTCAGTGTATGTTTCAAGCTTAATTCACAAAGGGTGCTTATAGAACTGCCTCTTTTTGCAAGACCAGGTTCACATTTTTCCTATCCTACTATTAGTTCCATAATACTAAAACCATAATAGTTTATTTGCAATTTGAAAACAGTTTGAAACGCAGGGAGTGAAATGGCACTGGCATGAAGTTTCCAGATGCAGTATGAAACTTAATTCTTAATCAAAGCATTAATAGTTGTAATCTGTTGCAGTATCAGGATCAGATTCTTCATTTTGATCCATTAGTGCCAGTGCTCATTTTTGGAGCACATTTGTAAATTGTAAGCTGCTTGTAGTAGAACCATTTAAAGGGTAGGGTAGGCTGGTTGCAGTATAAGCATCAAAACTAACTCAAGAATGGAGTTTAGGAAATATTCTTCTGTTGCAGTGCCAGGTTCACTTTCTTTCTATCTCTAGTTCCTTTAAGGTCACTGCTCACTAAAGCCTAATATGTGCCATTTGAAAACAGCAGCAAAACTTAAGTGGCAAGGATACTTCCTTGGACATTTCAAATGTAATTCACGAAGTAGGCTTACAAAATTGTCTTCCATTTTAACAATAGTTTACCATTCTTCCTGTCAGCGTATTAGATACAATGGTCATTCTGGCAGAATATCTGCAATTGCAAAACAACTAGAAAGAGCAGAGTTTTGGCCAAAAGTTCCAATGCAGGATCAAAATTAATTCTCAATTAGAGCATTGGACATTTCACCTATCTGTATTATCAGGATCACATTCTTTATTCTGGCATATTGTTTCTGTGCTTATTTGTCACATATATGCAATTTTTAAACCGTTGTGGTAGAAACAGTAAAATGGTAGGTAATATAGTGGTTACAAAGGAAGTTTCAAACTTACTTTACAAAGGGGCTTTAGGTAATTGTCTTCCAGTGCAGCACCAGGGTCACATTCTTCCTATTTATTGGCCCTTTAGGGACAGTGCAAACTGAGCTTGAATATGTGTATTTGAAAAGAGCCTATAAGAGTAGCAGTGAAATGCAAGTGGCGGGAGGTTCCAGTGAAAGTTTCAAATTCAAAGTGCAAAGGGTGCTTTCAGAATTGTCTCACATTGCAACATCAGGTTTGTGTTCTTCCTTTCAGCTTACTAGGTGCAGTGCTGATTATAACTAAATAAAGTCTCACAGGAGTACTGACAAAATGCTGGAGGTATTATTTGTATGGTTTGGATAAGTGGTTTTTCCCCAAAACTCATGTGATTGGCAATGCAAGAATATTCAGAGGTGAAATGATTGGGTTATGAAAGCCTTAACAATCAGCATATTAATCTAGTATTATGGATTAACTGGGCAGGTAGCAGGTAGATCATGGTGGGGGGTACTCCTGGTGAGTGGAGCTCCTTCTGCTTACTAATGGTCGTTTCCTGAATTCTTTTCTCCTACATGCTTTCCGCCATGATGTTTCACCTTACCTCAGGCTCAGAGCAGTAGAGTCAGCTTTCCACAGACTGAGACCCCTGAGAACATGAGCCAACATAAACTTTTCCTCCTTTACATTGTTCTACTCATGTCTTTTGATCACAGTGATAAAAATCTGATTAAAACAAGGGTGGTACCATATGAAAAATCAACAAGTAATGCTGAATGAGTGCTTTGAGAACTGCAATTTAGTTGTAGTTTCAGAATCATAGTTTATATTTCAACCTTTTTTTGCTTAACTGTATAGGATTTTATTTTTATTTATGACTGGATAATATACCATGGTGACTATATAATGTACTTTCTGATGGACACATTAAATTGCTCAGCTATATCAGACTCTTTATATGTGTTGTTAAACATAGTCTTATACAAATTAAATTTATACAACAAAAGAAAGAAACAATAACAAAAGATATAAAGGAAACTAGAAAAAAAAATGCTCTTTGACCTAATTTTATCACACTGAGAAGAAGCAATCCGAAACATGAAAAAAAATTATGACTGTTTTAGGGCCAATGCTAATTTTAGGAGTATATGTGCAATTTGTATAGAGCATTTACAGAGGAAGTTTCAAATACAGTTAATGGGCTTTCTGAAATTATCTTCCATTGCACGCCAGGTTCACATTCTTCCTTAATGTTGCCACTTCATAGCTTGTGCTCAATAAGGCTGAATAAGTGCCATTTAATAACAGTTTATGGGAACAGCAGTGAAACACAATGGCAGTGAGGCTTGAGTGGAAGACTGAAACTTAATTAGCAAGGGGAGCTTACAGAATTTTCTATCTTTACAACATCAGGTTCCCCTTTTATTTTTCCTATTGGCCATTTAGGTCCAGTGCTCTAATGGCCCAATAGCTGCAATTTAAAAACATCTTGAGGAACAGGAGTGAAATGGCACTGGTAGGTATGTTCCAGATACAAGATAAAAACAATTCACAATGAGTGCTTTGTGAGTTTTCAGAATCACATTCTTCATTTCAGGCCATTAAGGCCTGCACTCATTTATTCTGAATATGCGTAATTTTTAAACTGTTTCTAGTAGAATCAGTGAATTGGCAGATTTAAGGATGTTACAGAAGAGGTTTTCAACTTAACTCATGAAGGGGCATTAAGGCAGCACCCAGGTTCACATTCTTGCATGGCAGCACCAGGTTCACATTCTTCCTCTGTATTGGCCTGTTAGGGTCAATGCTCTCTAAGGCTGTATGTGACATTTGAAAGTGACTTATAGAGCCAGGCATGGTGGCACCCACTTGTAATCCCAGCAGCTCAGGAGGCTGAGGCAAGAGGTTCACAAGTTCAATACCAGCCCCAGTAACTTAGTGAGGCCCTAAGCAACTTACTGAGACCCTATCTCAAAATAAAAAATAAACAAGGACTGGGGGTGCAGCTCAGTGATAAAGCACACCTGGAACAACTACAACAAAAAGAAAAACAAACCCCAAAACGATGCTGGAATTTACAAAATTAATTCACAAAGGAATGTTATGGTTATATGTGGTGTATATGGTTATATATGTGGTGCCTACTGGAAGCTAATGAGTGACACAAGGAAGTGCAAATTATGCTTCAAAATTGAGAATAGGCTCTAATGGTCTGATGTGAGCTGTTGAATCATGATATGACATCAGTGAATAATTCCCAATGTGTGAATTGAAAATTATTTATGATTCTGTCTGTAGAAGCCATCTGTACATACTGTTTCAGTTCTGTTCTTTTGAACGCTTTTCAGAAAACACAGATATTCATCCCTAGTGAGCAGTGCATCTAACAGGCTCATAGAAAGAATGTGAACCTGGTGTTGAAGTAGCAGTCAATTATGTAAAAGTCCTGTGTTATATCAGTTTGAAAATTCTTCTGGAACCTGCTTAACACTTGCATCTCCATGCTACTTGTATCAGTAATTTTTCATTGGGACATATTTGGTCTTAATGAGCACAGTCCCAAAGGTGCCCATAGGTAGAATGTGAAATTGGAGCTACAATGAAAGACAAATTCATAAGTACTGTTTAAAACCAAGGATGAAACTTCCACTTGTATCTCATTATCATTGCCATTTTCATATTCCACAAAAAGCGGTTTACAAATGGCACAATGGCTTCAAAATTAATAACTCGTCCTAAAGGTCTGTAGTGAATTATGTTGGTTGAACATAGTGCAAAAATTTGAATCCCAATGTGCACATTAGAATTAAGTTTAATCCTGCACATGGTGGCTGCATGAAATTCTCTTCTTATCTCACTCTTTCAAGCTGTTTCTTGAAAGAAGAAATTCAGGCATGTTGGGAAGTGAGTCTAAATGGTTCATAGGAAGAATGTTAATCTGGTGTTTCAGTAGCTGTCAGTTCTGGAAAACTCCTCTGTGAATTCAGTATGAAATTGCCATTGGAAACTGCTTTAGTCTTGGATTTCTCTGTTCATCATTATCATCAGTTTTTAACTGAACATATTTAGTATCAGTCATCATAGGGGCAAAAGTGCCCATAGATAGATTGTTAAACTGAAGTTATAATAAAAGATAATTTGCTAAAGCCATATTGAGAAAGAAGCTTGAAATTTCCTCAGGAATCTCACTGTCACTTCTTTTTCCTACAAAAACTAGATTTGAACTACATATGCTTCAAAATTGAGAACTTCCCCTAATGGTCTGAAGTGAACTACTAGTTGAAAATAGTGTATTAAGGAAACATTCCCAGTGTTCACACTGAGAATTAAATTTGATCCTGTTGTGGGAGTTGCCTGCACATGCTCTTTCAAGTTATTTTCAGGAAACAAATATTCAGTTCTTTTGAGCAGTATATCTAATAGGCCCACAGGAAGAATGTGAACATAGTGTTTCAGTAGGAGTCACTCTCGAAAACTGTTATAAATTCAGTTTGATACTGCTACTAGAAACTGTTTAAGACTTACATAGTCATGCTATTTGTATCAGCTGTTTTTCATTGGAACATATTTAGATTTAGCACAGGTACCAACACTGGTAAAATGTGAAACTGGGGCTTCGATGAAGGAGAATTTCCTAAAGCTGCATTGAAAACTAAGGAAGAAAGTACCTTTAGAAATTTACTACTACTGTCATTTCCCATTTTCTATAAAAAGCTGGTGTTCCTATGTGAACCTGATGTTACTGTAGCATTCAATTCCAAAAATACCCTATGAATTCAGTTTGAAACCTACTGAACCTGGAACCTGTTTAACACTTACATTTCCACGCTACCGGTACCAGTTGCATTTCATAGGGACATATTTAGCCTGAGTGAGCACAAGACCCATGTTGCTCATAGGTAGAATGTGAAAGTGGCAAAGTAATGAAAGACAATTCCCTAGAACCTCATTGAGAACCAACCATGAAACTTCCCAAGGAAACTTCTTACCACTGCCATTTCTCATCTCCTATAAAATGACCACTGTCAGTTCCCATGACAGTTTAAAATTGGAGCATATGCTTCAAAATTGAGAATTGGCCTGAATGACCTGAAATGAACTACTGGTTCATGACAGTACATCAAGTGATGATTCTCAATGTGCATATTGTGAATTGTTTGATCCTGCCTGTGGAAACTGCCTGCACATACTGTTTCAGTTTTGCTCTTACAAACTGTTTTTAGAAAGCCAATATTCAGCCCTGTTGAATACCTTATTGGATCATAGAAAAAATGGTAACCTGGTTTGCAGTTGTTATCAGTTTAGGAAAATCCTTTGTGAATTCAGTTTGAAACTCCTACTGGAAACTGCTTAACACTTTCATTTCCAGGCCATTTGTATTAGCCATTTTTTGTAGGGAAATATTTAGACTTTGTGAGCACAGGGCCCAAGGTGCTCATAGGTAGAATGTGAAACTGCTCCTGTTAGGAAAGAAAATTCTCTATAGCTCCATTGACAGCTAAGAATGAAATCACCTCTGCTGTTTCCCATTTCCTAGGAAAAGCAGTTTACAAATGGCACATAGGCTTCAAAAGAATGTCAGCCATTTGAAAATAACTATGACAATTGCTGGTCTTAAGACTCAGTGACAGGCTTTCTGGGCAGGTGGGTCAGAACCCCTTTCACTTAGGCACTGGGAATCTCAGTCATGTGTTACTGCATTTTCCTTTCTGTGGGAGGGAATTGGTGCATGGAACAGAGGAAGGCTTGAGAAAATTGATGGCAGAAGACCAGTGCAACTCCCTGGTGTTGCACAAAGGTCTCACATCCCAAGTCTGACTCTGACAGTCCTCAAAGATACTAATATCTGTCATTCTGTTTCTGAATGATTTAGTCTGATGGTGGAGGATACCCTCACTTGATGAATCTTGGATCCTCAAATGAAGTCTTAATATGATCCAAGGTCTTTGGGAAAGAAGTGACCCATTAATCTCCAGAGCTTGAACCAAATCATTTTTCCTTCCCTGTAGAAATGCCTCTATCTCATGTATACCCTGGTGCTCAGGCTACTTCCAACTGCTCTATATGTCTCACCGATCCTCAATTCTTTCACGTTCTCTCTCACAATTGCCTAAGTATAGTATCTAGGGAATTTCAGGCTTTCTAGCACTTTCTAAAACACAAACCCCAAATCAGTCCCTGGTGTCCACCTCTTAAAAAATTCCCCTTGTGGGAGATTACCAAGATAGAACCCCCTAACTTCAAAATTAGACTGTATTCTTTGTACATTCACAAATCACCTTCCCTTTTTCCTGTATTTCCCCTTGTCCTGCAGGAAAAAGACCAACAGTTCTCTTTCACTTATCTTTCCTAATTCAGAATTGTTTGACTTCTGAATTGGTGATATCACCACAGCACTCAGTCTTGCCTCCTTGTTACATGAAAGACTACTTTCTATTTTCTTATACTCTGGGATTCTGCTCTTTCAGTAAGTTTCTTGCACTCCAGTATGATAAAGTATGCCATATGCTCATTGTCTGGTGAATTCACCTCTGGTCCTGCATGCCTAAGTTAATATATTTTGTTCTTATTAGTCTTATTTTGTCTACCTAGAGATTTTTTGCCCTCTGTTTTTTTTTTTCCATCTTGGCTTTATTCCAGTGTTACCTCTCAACTACACTGGAAAAGCAAAGAATCCTAAGAATGGAGATAAGCAGTGGTGATGATAGAAGTAGATCTGCCCCCATGAAAGACAAGTGGTCACCTGAACCTTTGATTTCAACATCCACCATGGTTGATAGACCCTACTCCTGATGTTATCAATTTTTCAGGCTCTCCCCATGCCTGGGTGATACTATAAAAACCTGTGACTGGCTCTATTTTAATTTTTAAAGGTCTAAATCTAATATACATTATGTAATAACTTCTGTACCCTTCCTGTGAGATATAACCATTTTTCACAATATAAATTTAAGAAAGGGTCTGAAACTAGAAAAGAGATATAAGAAGTTATAGTTATGTAAATATATTTTAGTATGGAAAATAAGTTGTAAAATATCTAAGTATTTTGGTTTGGATGTGAAGTATACCCCAAAAGCTCACTTGTGGGACAAAGCAAGAGGTTTAGAGTAGAAATTATTGGATTATAAAATTCTCAAACCAATCAGTAAATTAGTCCCCTGATGGGATTAATGAATGGTAACTAAAGATACGTAGGGTGTAGCTTGAGAACATGGGTCACTGGGGCACATATTTTGGGTATATATTTTGTGTTTGGGGTATATATTTTGTGTTTGGTGAGTAGAGTCTCTTTCTGCTCACTGATCATCACGTGAGCTGCTTCCCTCTGCCATATTCTTCCACCATCTCTCATCTGGAGCCCTTGAGGAAGGAAATCAGTTTTGTGTGGACTGAGACCGATGAGACAGTGAGCCCCCAAATAAACTGTTACTCTTCTACAATTGTTCTAGTCAGTGTTACGGTGCATAACTTAAGAATAGACAGATCACCACTGAGAAGTCTGAATTTGAGAGTCTTTATCAAGCCAACCAGTTGACTGTCTGACATAATGCCCCAAAAATGGCTATTGGGAGAACAGCCCCTACCATAGGGTTTCAAGATTTTTCTTTTTTACCATAAATCAGTATATCAATCATAATTGTCTGTTGCTTGCTATGATTCAAAATTACAAACTGACATCATGGAATCTGAAATCATTAGCAGAGGGGGATGTGGGTCAAAGTGACCTTACTTAGGTACAAACTAAAGAATGGTTACTAACATCTAAACAATCACTGTTGACATAACCATTAACATGGTAATTGTTTAGGAAACTAGGAATCAAACAGAGAACAATTTTTCATTATACAAGAATTGCCATTTCATCATTTTGTATTGCCAAACAAGTCATGCTAAGCAACTGTTTATAGCTATAGAGGTGGGTTGTTCCCTTGGGAGAAGAATTTCCTATATAACATGGAGTCTGGAGGTAAAATGGTCTGTTTAGTCATTGCCCATATAGCCTGGCCTATAACATTTTCATGGAGTCAAATATGTCAACCCGTCACAGTCAGGTCTTTTAGTCACAGCTGCAAGAAAACTAACTAAAACTCCTCAGTGAATTTTATTTCATTCTGTTCCTGTAACCTGCTTAACATTTGAATCACCAGTTTATAGTAGGAACATATCTAGTCTTAGTAAAAACAGTGCCAAAGTCACCCCTGTATGAAGAAGATGAAACTGGTGCTGTAATAAAAGACAATCCAATATCTCTCATTGAGAACTCAGCATGAAAATTCCCCTGGAAACTCACAATTGCTATCTTTTCTCAATTTCTATAAAAAGCAGTTAATAAATGGCACCTGTGCTTCAAAATTGAGAATTGGCCCTAATGTTTTAAAGTGATCTATTTGTTCATGACAGAGCATCATTGAATGATTCCCAATGTGCACATTGATTATTGAGTTTGTTCCTGCCTGTGGAAACTGCCTGAACATGCTGTTTCAGTTCTCTTCTTTCAAGATGTTTTCAGAAAGCAAGATATTGAATCCTGTTGAAGAGTGCATCTATTACCCTCATAAGAAGAATGTGAACCTCTGTGGCAGTAGCAGTAAATTCTGCAAAACTTCTTTGTGTATTAAGTTTGAATCTGTCAAAGGAACATGCTTTACCACTTCCATTTATGTGCTATTTCTATCAACAGTTTTAATAGGAACCTATTAGGTATAAACACAGAGAGAAAGGTGCTCATAGAATGTGAAACTGGTATTGAAATAAGAAAAGAATTATCTAAAGGTTTTTTGGAAATTAAGTAAGAAACATCCTCTGGAACTTTCTGTCACTACTGTTTCCTGTTTCTTACAATACTGTCTGTCTCAGTCTACTCTCTTTCCTTCCCCCGACCCCTCTCACCCCATTTTCCTCGACACCATCCAAAGTTCTTCCACTCTTCTCTTTCCCCACTACCTCCACCACCCCATTATGTGTCATCATCCACTTAACAGAGAAAACATTCAGTCTTTGGTGTTTTGGGCTTGGCCTATTTCACTTAGCATGATATTCTCCAACTCCATCCATTTACCAGCAAATGCTACAATTTTATTCTTCTTTATGACTGAGTAATATTCCATTGCGCAGATATACTACAGTTTCTTTATCCATTCATCAATTGAAGGGCATCTAGTTTGGTTCCACAATCTAGATTTTAAGTCCTCTGGGTATAAACCAAGGAGTGGGATAGCTAGGTCAAATGGTAGTTCCATTCCAAGTTTTCTGAGGACTCTCCCTAAGGGTTGCATCAATTTGCAGTCCAATCAATAATGTATACCTTTTTAGGTTAGCAATTTTAAAGACATCTTTACTCTTATCTTTTTAACCAATTTAAGTCACATGATCTGAAAAGCATTTGGATCTATTTTTAAAAAATTATGAGCATTCATTTATCTATATGCTAATTTTGTACCATGTAGATGATTTATAGACTTAAGTATAAAACATACAATACACATGGGTGCACACATATACATAAAATCAACAGAAGAGAAAGATTTTATAGTCCTTTGCCAGGTTTTAGATTCCCACAGGTAGAAAGCAAAAGATTTACAGATTTTTAATTACAAAGACTCTCAGATTTAATCCTGTAGAAATTAAAATAGTCTGTCACAGATTCTTGCAGTATGACTCAGATATAGGGAAGGTCTGTACAATTTGGGACATTAAAAATAAATTCTGCCATCTATGGTGGATGCTGAAATTAAAGGTTGAGGTGGTCACTTATTTTTTCATGGGGGTAGATCCACTCCCACCATTGCCACTGTTTATTTTTCCTGCTTAGCACTCTTTAAAGGAGAAAATCTCTTTCCTTTTCCAGCATATTTGAGAGGTACCTATACAACAGACCTCTAAATAAAAACAACAGAAAGTAAAACAGAGGTCTAGAAACTCCAATTAGACAAAACCAGACTATTGGTGCGGGATCACAGATGAATTCAACAGAAAACCTTGAGTTTAGAATAAGGTAAAATGACATGGTATGATTATTAAAGGAGCACATGAAACATGTGTACCAGATCAGAGAGCACTTTTGGATCAGATTAGAGTCAGCAAGATATTTAAAGAATATGGAGGACCATGAAGTCCTCAGAAAAAGGCTTTTAAGAAAAAAGAAACTTGTATCTATGGAATCTTTTCATTTTTTTCTATTCCCATTTGGAGAGAAGATAAAACGATTCTGAAAGAGCAGAATCCCAGAGTGTAAGAAAAGAGGAAAGACTTTATGTACCACAGCAGTTTGGAATTTAAAGTGAAACTTTTTCCTCTGATCTCAAACTGTTTTGGGTGCTTGTTCATGTATCTCACATTTTAGATGTTTGTCAGGCAGACAAGTAATAGCAAGGAAAGCTGCCATTTTGAGCACGAGAGGCAAAAAAGTTTATACATAGGGTACTTTTGATGATTTTTTTCTTTTGTAAAATCAGTCTATCTGTAAGACAGTGTTAATGTTCATGTTTTCCTCCAGAGACCATTTTTTAAATACCTCAGCTGGTAATAAGGACAGACTTGGGTGCAGAAATTTACCAAACTTCTGTTTTAGTGTTTGAGGACGTATGATAGCAGCTCATTTCATATTTGAGGTCAAGGCTCCCACCTCAATGAAAGATGAATGAAAGAGAATAGATCACCAAGAAAACTACACCAAGAAAACTGTCTGTTTTTGGCTAGGGGATGTCTCCATGAGTTTGGAGCTTCTAGCAGTTTCTCCCTTTCATCCTATGTAACTTATTGGATTTATATTCTGCTGTGTTTATGACCTATGATGAGTTTCTCTTTCAAACATGACAGAGAATGCTGGAAGACTGGATTTGGGCCTTACCAGTCCCCTCCCCTGCTGCTCCCTTGCCTCAATTGTGATTCAGGTGTCCCATGAATATTTCCTCTTTCATGAGTGGCCCTAAAAAATGCAAACCTCCAGATTTTTCCACCTTTACCAGTGTAATTTGTGAAGCTGGAGACCAAGAAGCCCTTAGATGCCTTTCTTATCTCTTGTAATAAATTCTGATATGTCTCTACTGAGCATATCATTACTTAAAAATATTTTTGGGGAAACTGGGCCTTACTCAGAATGGAAGATAATGACATCTTCATAACTATTTAAAGGGGGCGAGGCATGTGGACTGTTGACAGGGATAATAGGAAGTGGAGATTTGGGGGAATTTTTATATTTCTTCCTCAGTAGGGGCTTCTTCCATTAGGGTAGCAATCATAACTAATCTAATTTACATTGATGGGACAATTAATTTTTTCCCTTAGGACAAATAAGGCTTTCACATAGGGAATTTTGGACTATTTTTCTTCTTTTGTACAAAATGAGCTAAGAAGTTAGAATGGTCTTAAAATTTTAGCTTTCCCTTTGATGGCCATGATTCTTCATCAGAGAATTTGTATTGAAGTCATGCTTGACAGCAGAAGAAAATGAAGAGCTTTTTCTTGAGCATTTGTGGGTATGCAGTTTTTCAGTTTGCAGGCTAATGGTGAACCTATATCACATCTGAGACCAAAACTCTCATCTGAATATGAGAAAAAAGAACCCAGGCCAGAGAACTGCTCACACTCATGGGGACATCTCAACCCCACCTCTTTAAATCCCATGTCCTGCGGGATTACTACTGCCTTGCTGGTGAGAATCTGTAAATCTTTGTTTGCTACATGCTAAAGACCTGGGGGATCCAGACTTAGAGGTCTGTACTGGCTTTCCCTGCTACCATCAAATTTACAAATGTGGTGCCCAATGATAAAAAGACAGCCTAGTGTATGCCTCTGCTTTGTATGTCTATGTAATTAGTGAGTCTAACTAGTAAGAATTCTTCTTCTAGTAAGCTAGATCTGAGAATTCTGTGCAAGGCCAGAGTCATTAATGGTTAAGGTTTCACTAGCAAGAGCTGATTTATGACACCTTGGGTTGTGGAAGTCCCAGGAGCACAGCAAAGGCAAACTATCATATTTTGGTATTCCTTTTGGGTCCTCATACCCATAAGACCATGTTTCCATATTATGTTTCTCAACCTGAAGTGGGATGCAAGCTTGTTAGTGCGTAATACCTTCAATCAAAAAAAGTAAATAATTTGGCTCCCTGAACTAGTAGAGGTGAATGGTAGTTTATTTTAATTAAAGAGAACAACTTCTGGTCTTTATCCCACTGGGTGAGGGGGGGGAGCATGGACAAAATGCCTTTCAAGTGTCAAGAGGAGGTATTTTAATTTTAAAGTTAAGGGAGCTCTATTTTGGTAATCTCCCACAGTGGGTCCCTGTTGAAGAGGTGGACAGTAGGGAAGGTATTGGGGTTTGATACTCAGAAAGCATTTAAAAGCCTGGAGGTGCCTAGAGACTTTATTTGGGCACTTGAGAGAAAAATAAAAATTGAGGGTTAATTGGTCATAGAGCATTTATGAGTAGCCTGAACATCATGGCATAATGAGAGAAAAAAGTTCTGCAGAGAGGGAGATGGCTTGGCTTACACTCTGGGGATTAGTAGAGCACCTCTTTCTTGAAGACCTCAGATCAGACTAAAACTTCATCTCAGGAACCAAGATTCATTATTTCAGGGTGCCCTCCATCATTGGGCCAAGTTAGAGAAAAAGATAATGGTCAAAACTTAGTACCCATAAGGACTATTGGAATCAGACACAGGACATGAGACCTTCATGCAGCACCAGAAGGTCAGCCCCATCAGTTGCCTTCCTCTGTCCCATGCAGCAACTTTCTGTCACAGGAAAGAAACTGAAGTGTGAGGAAAGACATTCCCAACACCTGGGTAAAGGTAAGCAGGATCTTTCTTGTGGAAACACCATAGCATGTAGTTTCCTGTCTCCTGTGAAGACCAGTTCACAAATGGTGCACAATTCTATAGTGGAATTTTCTCAGAGCAAAGGCAAAGATAACTTGGTGATATCTGTTTCATTGTGAGCCTTCCACATGTCAGTTACAATATTTTTGCTATTCTGTGCTTTAGAAATAGAATGCCTAACTGCAAATGTGTACTACTTTATATGGAAGATGAAGAACTAGTATATAATAGAAACTAACAAAAGTATATAAGGTTATGCCCTACTATACTTGGAGCTCAGTCTTTGGATTGTAATCCACTGAGCCAGTGCTGGCAATAACAATGATTCCTGCTGATAGTCCTAGTGTCTTGTGTCTCTGTCCATCTCTGTTGAAATATCTTTTTTAAAAAAAGGTTCAATTTTATATATGCACCAATTTAAATTCCCACCAGCAATGTAAGACCACCTACATCCTTGCCAACATTCATTTATTGTTACTTGTATGCTTGATAATTGCCATTCTGACTGGAGTGAGATGAATCTCAGTGTAGATTTAATTTGCATTTCTCTAATTACTAGAGATGTTGAACATTTTTTCATGTATTTGTTGACCATTTGTATTTCTTGTTTAGTAAAGTGCTTATTCAGTTCCTTTGCCAATTTATTGATTGGATTATTTGTATTTTTGGTGTTAAGTTTTCAAGTTATTTGTATATCCTAGAGATGAATGCTCCATCTGAGGTGCAGGTGGCAAAGATTTTCTCCCATTCTGTAGGTTCTCCCTTCACACTCTTGATTGTTTCCTTTGCTGTAAAGGTGCTTTTTAGCTTAATACCATCCCTTTTATTAATTATTGATTTTACTTGTGCTTTTTACGTCTTGATGAGAAAGTTCATTCCTAAACTGATATGATGGAGAGTAAGGCCTACATTTTCTTCTATTAGGTGTAGGGTCTGTGGTCTAATGCTTATATCCTTGATCCACTTTGAGTTGAATTTTGTGCAGGGTGAGATAGAGGTTAAATTTTATTCTACTACATATGGATTTCCAGTTTTCCCAGAACAATTTGTTGAGGAGGTTTTATTTTCTCCATTGTATGTTTTTGGCACCTTTGTCTAGTATGAGACAATTGCATTTTTGTGGGTTTGTCTCTGTGTCTTCTATTCTGTACCATTGGTCTTTGTGTCTGTTTTGGTGCCAATACTATTCCAATTCCATTACTATTGTTAGGTAGTATAATTTAAGGTCTTGTCGTGGTTGCCACCAGCATCAATTTTCTTTCTAAGGATTGCTTTGGCTATTGTGGGCCTCTTATTTTTTCAAATGAATCTAATTACTGCCTTTTCTATTTCTATGAAGAATGTCATTAGGATTTTATTGGAGTTTCATTAAATCTGTTTAGTGCTTTTGGTAGTATGACTATTTTGACAATATTAATTCTGCCTATCCAAGAACGTGGGACATCTTTCCATCTTATAGGGTTTTCTTCCTTTTTTTAGTGTTCTGTAGTTTTCATTGTAAAGGTCGTTCATCTCTTTTGTTAGATTGATTCCCAAGTATTTTTGAGGCTATTGTGAATGGGATTTCCCTAAGATCTATATTTCTAAGAACTAATTCAATGAGGTTATAGTTTAGACAGAAGCTAATTGGCACTAGCATAGTGACCTATAATTTGTACTAGAAATTAAGTGATGTAGCTACATTCCTGCAGAGTTCAGAAAGTTACAATGTATAGGAAAATTAACCCTTTCCACCGGTTTTGGTTCTTTATCGTAATGTTCTTATAATTTCATTTTATAATCAGATCTGCTATTTTCATCACACATTCAGTCTATACCAGATCACAAAACAAAAACAAACTGTATTCCAAAAGCCTTTACTCATGAATAAAATAAATATTCAGAAAGGCTACATATGGAAGGAAGATGGAAAGTTAGAGGAAAGAAGAACCTCACAGTAGTCCCTCAGTAACAGACACATAGCAAGAGAAGACAGCTTCTTGGAAAGGTAGGTAACAAAAGGGAAGTCATTGAAACAATTTTGAACTGTTAAATTATAGCGACACACAAAGTAAAAAACTGGAATGCAAGAAATAAGTTAGAGAAGTACCAGCTCAGTCACCAGCCTGGGCACTAGCAAAGTGCAGGGGCAATACAAACAAAGATGGATTGGCAGATAAGAAAAGAAAGAATAAAAAATTGACTTGGGGGAAACCTGTGTGTTAGAGAGGAAAGCTGATTTCAATGGCCACAGAGTCTTTAGGGGAAGCAACTTAGTGTAAGCAAATCCACCATTAGTTCCCCTCAACAGAGAAGTGCTACAGGCCTGGAAAACATGCCTGGGCAGGGAGAAAGGACACAGCTCCAAGTGCTTGGGCTGTGGTTGGGCTCCACCTGCTGGCCTGACAGGGGGAAATCTGCCCACCATGTCCATGTGGGCCTTCCATGGGGAAATCCGCTGTCAGCACCACTGCCATAATGTGTGCATGTATGTGTATAAAACCCCAATTTGTGAGCATGTCACAGAAAAGCTCCACCTTGTATACACATGCCTGGTAGGATAAACCAGCTCCAACTCCCCAATCACTGTTGCTCCTGCCCTTATTGTCTATGGGTAGGCCAGAAGGGAAAAAAACAGAAAAGGGTTTAATTAGCCCTGCCTGTGACTTATTTATCACATGGCAATGGTGCAAGGGTTAGAGTAGTAAAAATAAAGTATTTATTACTCTCTTGTGACTAAAACTCTCATTGTTCAGAATATATTTGTTAAAATTCTCTTTCTTGATATTTCACAAATAAGAAGAATGAGAATGTGATAAATAACACATACCTCCCTTTAGGGTGGATATTAGTGTTGTATAACGAGAATCCTTTTTAGGTACATCTAACATATATTTTAAATATGTCTGTAACCAAATATGTCTGTAACAGTTATTGACCCAGCTAAAGCCCTCTTTTCTCTTATTGGGACCCCTGCAATTACCTTGTGTATACTTTTTCTTCTTGCCCACTTTCCAACCTGTTATCTAAGGAAAAGATTGTGATGAAGTAGGAGTGACCTGTTGGAATTAAGGCCTATTTTCAAATCCCATCTCTGCCAAGTCCCAGCATATGACAAGCCTCCTGAACCTCAGTAATCAATATCTAAAACAACTCTTGCTCTGGGGTATTGGTAGCAAAAAATATTAGAGTAAGTAAGTATTTTTAGAATATTAATTATATGATATAGAATCCCACTGGTCATACAGTTATATATATACATAGGGTAATAAAATCTGATTCATTCTACATTATATATATCCAGAAGAATGAGGAATTATACTCCATTATATATGATGTATGAAAATGAAACCTACTGTAATGTATAACTAATTAAAACAAAAGAATTTTGTAAATTACTAAATGGTTAAGGACACTCATTTATAGAGTGTATTCCCTATGAGGTTTATTGTCCTTATTAAGCATTCTGAACATAAGGGATGCTCTCCTTGTATGGCAATAAACTGTGCAAAGCATGGATTCATTAAAAAAATTAAACACATTATAAATGTAATTTTAAATATGACTATCTCAAAATATAAATTACGTTATGAAATTCCTTAGTTAAAACCTCACAAAATAAAATCTAAATTTCTTATGATAAAAACTGTGGTTTCCAACTTCTAAAATGGCCCCAAATGACCCCTGCTTCCTGATATTCTCATCCTTGTATGTTCACCTTCCATACTGTACAAAGGTTGGTTTGTGTGGTCAAGAGCAGACATCAGAAATGGTGGTACTTTGCTTCAAAAAGGTCTTTCATTATGAAGAAAGAAGCATAAGTGTGCAGAGGCTCACATGGAAAGGAACTCAAGTCTCTGCCCAACAGCCAGTGAGGAGCTGAGGCTGCCAGCACCTGCCTACATGAGCATGGAAGTCCATCCTCTAGTTGATCCCTGAGATGACTGTGAGCTCATGTGGACCTTAACCAGAACCACCCAGCTACACATTCCTAATTCCTGACTCAGAAACTACATGAGATGTTTAGTTTTAAAATGAGAGGGGCAGGGCTATGCTCCTGTGTGTGTGCATGAATTTTTGCATAGCCAATTCACCTGAAAATTGTCTGGCTCTGCAGCTGTAATCTGGCATATTTCCTTTAGTCTCCCGTCCCTGGCTTCCAGGAGTCATGTGCAAACCCATACTTCTCCTTCTTTGTCCTTGGCTATGTATACCAGTGCCCACTCCTACCCCCACCTACCTCCCTTTTTTGAATCTCTTATCATCCTTGAATGATAGTCTGCCCTGGGATGGAATAGATGTCATCCCTCTGGACCATCCCACTGCAGACTCTCCTATACAGCATGCCACTCCCATCCCCCATTCATTATCCATGCCTTTTAGCAAACAGGATATACCTGTAAAGGCTCAGTGCTTTCACTAGATACTACTTGAGTGCTCAAAGTTAGTCACATTAAGTAATTCAAGAACAGAACTCAACCTCCACATTCTTCTTATGTTGGATTATATTTTCTTTGAAAGTATTTTATTTATTTATTTTTTTGTGGTGCTAGGGATTGAACCCAGGGCCTTGTATAAATAAATAAGTACAATTAAGGTATTGCATTTATTTATTTATTTATGTGGTGCAGAAGTTTGAACCCAGTGCCTCACAAGTCCTAAGCAAGTACTCTACCACTGAGCTAAAACTCCAGCCCAGAAGGTAGTATTTTAATAAGAAAAAAAAAAAAAACAACAAAAAGTTAAACAAATCTTTGTGTAGGAGTTGGGGATGGCTGAAATTTAGATACCACTTGAATGACCCAATATCCATTTTCTTCTTTTGTGTCCTAGACTGATGTTATCCAAGGTGGTGGCCATTGGCCATGCAATCTATCAAAAGGACAAACTCAGTTCCTTATTTGTAGGAGCTACATGCCAAACTTTCATGTGCTAGAAGCTACTGGATAGACCTGATAGGATAGTTCCACAAAAGCAAAAAATCCTAGAACAGTGGATGGAAAATATAAATCACCAGCTGGTAAATATTATGGGCTTTATGACTTATTTGAATTTCATTTCTGCTACTCAACCTGACCACAAGTGAATGGTGGTAACTGAGTTCTGACATAATTCTATTTGCCAAAAAAATGGGAGTGTGGTGTAGGCTGGATGAACTCTGTTCCAGAGCATCCACCATGTTGTGCCTGAACAACATGAAAGCATTTCAAGCACCACCCAGTGACTTCTAAGGCTTTCTTTGGTCAGAATCCCTCTTACCTTCTAGGATAATGAGAACAGTGGTCAAACAGAGGACAACTGCCACCACCAGCACCACTATTCTGGATAACTTTAGGAAACTAGCCTTCTGGAGTGGTTGTGTTTTGTAGTCAGGGAGGCCCCTGTGCTCCATGCCCCATATGGTAGAAGCATTAGGAGGAGTCTTCTGACCATATGGATGATACAAGTATTGTTCACAGTGCCCTTATCAATCTGCACAAAGTCTTCTCTGGGACCAGGGGAGAGAAGTGGTTTTAAACTCAGGACAGGAGCCTCCACCTCCAGAAGGAGAAACATAGCCAAAGTCTTCTGCAGATGGTTTTTGCTAATGGATATTCCAGATATTTCCCTGGAAAGTTGCCCTAGATGCAGGTCCACCACAGGAAGTACAGTATATCCTGCCTAATCCCTCCCAGGAAAGAATCCACAGTCCTTAGCTAGGAACAGCCTGCATGATTAACCCCATATTCAGAAGAGAAACCACAGCCAGAGAGGAACTACCTCCAGAGCAGAAATCTAGGGAAGAACAGGCTCCCATTTGCTATGTAACTATACATGTAGAACAGCCTCTGCTCATTTCCTGATGTACCAGTTTCATTGGTTTTATGTACATACTGAGTGAAGTTGGTTGTAGTGAATCAATCACCTGCAATATGGCACATGCTCCAATCACACCAATGAAGGTTATGTTGGAGATAAAAGCAGGACCAGATGGTAGGAAGGGTAGCGTCTGACTTCTCTGAATTCTCCCACTTTTTCTGACTTTTGAGTCCTGATCTGGATGTACTCTATAAACAGGTGAACCTGCCACAAAAGGTACATAGTGACTTGTGCAGCATAGCTGAGGCAGGGAAAACAGATTTTCTTTTATTTCAGGGCTGCTTATGTCCAGACTAACCATCAATACTATAAACAGAGAGTATCTTAGTTTTCCAGAGGCCTTTATGACTACTTCCTCATTCAAGTATCCTGGGGACTATGTCACATCCCTGACCTGATAAATGTGGAAAAAGAGGCTTGTGCAGGAGTCTTATATTGCCCAAGCTCACTGTAAACTCAGGGGCAAGAGACAAGGCTGAAAGGATAGGGAGATGGGTTCATGGGTAACTTCCTGGGCAGTAAAGCACAAATATCAGGTGCAAATATTTGCTGAAAAACTTATAAAAAGTCTGTTTTAAAATCAAGACCTATGTGACTGGATGCATGCCTTTTCAAAGAAAGAAAAATGTCCAGTCGATATTTTCATTAGACTAAGAAAGAGTTGCTTTTATTTTAGAGTTGTGACCATTGAGAATACAACTCTAGAAAAACATTACTAATGGCTACTAAAATTACTGATGAAATTCATACATTCTCTAGTTATAATATATAGAGAGCATAAATTATATATCACTCATTTAAAATTAATAGCAATACAACATATTTCTATTTTTGCCATTCACATCAGGCTCTAACATGGCTCAGATGGTACTAGTCTGACTTCATCCATGTGTATCTGCTGTCTTTTATCTAAAGGAAAAATTAAATTTCTTGTCTATGATGAGGGCAGAGGCAGAGCTTGGAGACAGGACCCCCAAATCCCCCTGAGGCTGATCATGGGTATTGCATCATTCTCTCCAGTAGTTATGTTGCAGAGAGTGCTCTAAAAACCTTAAGAAAGACATTATTTATAAAACTGTAAGTGGCTGGTTGAGTCTTTAAGTCTTTAGATTGGAAATTTTTATAGGACATTTCTGTGGTATGCAGAAAATAGACTTATACAGACATTTTGCACAGTAAGAAAATTGTGCCTAATAGTAGACCTGAATATTCATACTTCAAAAATTAATCTGCTTTTGCCAGGTGCAGTGGCACACACCTATAATTCCAGGGACTTGGAAGGATGAGGCAGGAGGATCACCATTTCAAAGCCAATCTCAGCAACTTACCAAGGCCCTGAGCAAGTTAGCAAGGCTTTGTCTCAAAATATAAAAAGGGCTGGGGATGTGGCTCAGTGGCTAAATGCTCCTGGGTTCAATACCTGGTACCAAAAAACAGAAAATCTTTCAATATCTATGATTAGTTTCTGCTAATAGAAAAAAATGGAACAACAAAAACACTTAGTCCTTCTGCTTGGATTTCATGGAAGATTAGTCCCAGCAATCACTGCCTGTTTGGCAATCATGGAGAGAGGTATTTTCCAAGCTTGAAAAGGGTGCTGTTACAGACCTGCACATACCTCCTCTTCAAATCACTGCACCTATTACTGTGAGGCTTCTGGAGGGCTTGAATGCAAACTGATCCCAGCTGCAGACTCCTCTGAGTGCTGACCTGGGTGGGCTAATAAGTACCACCTTACCTGAAAACACCTAACAGGTTATTCCTTGGATGAGGGACTGAGACCCAAGGACTGGTACACCTAGGTGAGTACCAACATAGCCAAGTTGCTTCCAGGTAGGCAACTGCTGTGTTGCAGTCTGTGCTCCTCAACTCCCAGTGGGATTAACTGAGGCAAGACTAGGAGACCATATTTCAGCTGATCTTTTCCCTTGTCCTTCCCTGTCTGCCTCACTTTCCTGTGGTTTTCTCCTGAGAGCATTCTCTCGATAAGTCATGTGTTCAGGAGTCCCCATGTCCAGGCTTGCATCTAAGAAATCCAACAATGCTAAATAGGTTGCTTTTATATAATTAAATACAAGAATGAGTGCTTTTTCTGGATACTTCTGCTAGAGAACTAGAATTTAAAAATTTTATAATTGTTCTATCTCTGATTCTGGTTTTTCTTCTGAGATAACAGTACTCTCCCCATTTCCCACAGCCTTTAAAGATATTATGTAAGACAAGAAAAATTTCTGAATTTCTTCCTTTTATCCTATGGACAAAAATATGAGATTAGGTTTACTCCCTGAAAATCCCCAGAAACTCTGAAATTCTTTTCTTTTTCCTCTTACTTAATAGAATTAAAGACACTTTATTTAATGAAATATAGTTTAAGATACATGTTTTAGACAGTTTTTTTGCTGCTGTGACTAAAAGATTTGACCAGAACAATTTTAGGGGAGAGAAAGTTTATTTGAGGGCTCACAGTTTCAGAGGTCTTAGTCCATAGAAGGCTGGCTCCATTCCTCTGGTCTTAAGATGAGGCTTAACATTGTGGTGGAAGAGTGTAGCAGAGGGAAGCAGCTCACACTATTATCAGAAAGATGGGTCTCCATTCGCCAATACAAATATATACCCCAAATCCATGCCCACAATTCCTAACTCCTCCGCTTCAGTTACCCAGTTAATCCCTATCAGAGGATCAAATCACTGATTTGGTTGACTTTCACAACCCAATCATTTCTCCTCTGAACCTTCTTGGTTTGTCTCACACATGAACTTTGTCTCACACACCTCACTTACAAACCATAACATCCACTCTTGGCTCGCCAAAGCTCAAACTCATCTGGCAATGCAAACTACACTTAGTTCATTGCCAGGAGTCCCCATAATCTCAACAGTTCCAGGTTTGCTCAAAGTTCAAGTCTGAAGTCTCTGAGGCTCAAGGCAATCTCACATTATAAGCTCCTGTAAAATTAAACACAATTTACAAGTACCCAATATAAAAAGGTGCAGAGTTCAAATTTCCATTCACAAAATTAGGGACATAGAAAGAAGGAAAAGGACCAAAGCAAGACTGAAATCTAGTTGGGCAAACAAGTCCTGTAGTTATGTGTCTGGCATCTAGAGGGCATGGCATGATGTCCTCTTCAAAGGGCTTGTGTAGCTCTGCCCCTGCAACATTGGGTTGCAGCCCAAGTGGCCTTTCTGTTGGCTTGTCTCTGCTCAACTCTTGCAGCTTTTCTAGGATGATGTCTGATGTTACTGGCATTTCTTAATCTCAGGCAGCCTTTAGCCAAGTTTATTGTGATATTTAGAAAGATTTGCAAAACTTGAACTTAAAAGGCAGGAGTAAAACTGGGCTTAATAAAGTTTCAGTTGTTAAAGACATTACTGCCACTTAAAAAATCCTGAAGACTTTGTCTAGAGACAATAAGAAAGATGGCTTAAAGGCATCTCAGGAGATGACAAAACCACACCCATCACAGGCTCAAGAAAGTAAAAGTGAAAATTCTCTCCAAAAGAGACCAGTGAGAAATCCTTCTTGTACAAGGGGCCCTAGGAAGTTTTTTTCAATCTGCTCACAAACCCAGACATACAGAGGCTTCTGTAGTCAGGGTCCATTGAAAGCTTGGCTATTGCTCAAGCTGGTGACAGACCTTGGCATCAACTACATGGTGCTGGTTCAGTAGTATTGCAGGATGCTAGAGTTAGGGAGTCATGGAGACTTCCACCAAGATTTCTAAGGAAGGCCTTCAAAGCCAGACAAAGTGCAGCAGGATCAGGATCCCTATGGGCACTCCCTGAGAAGGCAAGATGTGGAGATTTGAGGAAGAAATTGAAGCTACAGTGGAAAACCCCTGAGATTAAGAAAGTTTATTTGCCAAATGGATAAAGCTCAGCCAGTGCCTTCCATTGTCACTGGAGAATTAAGTAGAGGAATTCATCCAGCTCAGATTTGGCAAATAGGTTATATAGGACCTCTACCCATGTCTAGAGGATGTGGATATATTTATACTTCTGTAGATACATATTCTGGGGTGTTAGTAGCTTGTGCACATAGAGATGCTACACAAAGGAATACTATTAGGACTTTAGACATAATAACTTTATATTATGTAACAACTTTGCAAATCCAAAGTGCTAATGGCTTTCATTTTAAAGGAAAATTAATACAATTATACTGCCAAGAAAAGAGTAGTGAATATCATATTGCATATTATCCACAGACTGCAGGACTCATAGAATGAATGAATGGTCTTTTTTAAAAAATTAAGAAAACTGGGAAATGGTAAATATGGACAGTAAAAAGATAATTTATTTACAGCTTTAAAATAATTGAATAATCAAATATTAACCAAACCAGGAACTCCCTTGTTTTGAATGATGACTCCAAATTTACAAATTCGGGATGCTGAAATTTCTCATATAAAATGGTGGACCTTACATCCTAAAGTCCAACTTCCCTAAAGCAAGGCACTCCTGTTTCTGCTGGTTATGACTTGTATAATGTAATAGATGTTCTTATCCCTCTGAATCAAACTCAAGTAATACCAATAGTCCTGGGAATTGAAATCCCTCCCCAACACTTTGGGAGGATTTCGCCAAGACCTAGCCTGGCCCTACAAGGAATCCAAATCATGGCCAGGGTAATTGACTCTGATTATTGAGGAGAAATTAAAGTTATATTACATAATATCCCTGACCCATTCCAAGTTAAAGCTGGAATGCGAGTTGCTCAAATAATTATAATACCTTGTATAATGCACAATCAATGGACTCAAATAAAACAACCTAGTCTGTATACCAATAGGAAAGGTGGTTTTGGATCAACAGATATTATTGCAGAGACCAACGTATGGATAAAATGGCAAGAAACTGATGCTCCTATAGCTGCAGAAATAATAGCACAGAGAAAGGATAATACGGTAATAGTAAAGATGTCTGGAGATAAGCAACCTAAAATATTACCTACTAACCATCTATTTTTATGAAACTAGTGTATGAGCTGGATCATCATGACAAGTCCTTTAATATGGGCCTGGACTCCTGGAATAGAACTTCAAGCATCATCAAACAGCTCCTTAGTCAGATGGGATTGGAGGAATGATATCGGCAATAGGACACAAGATAATTCATTCTCTTATTTTTTTCTTCCCCCCAACCCTCCCACCCCTCTTATCCCTCTATAGAGTTCCTCCTTCCTCCATTCTGCCCGCTTCCCACCCCCTATATGTGTCATCATCCACTTATCAGTGAGATCATTCATCCTTTGGTTTTTTGAGATTGGCTTATCTCACTTAGCATGATATTCTCCAACTGCATCCATTTCCCTGAAAATGCCATAATTTTATCATTCTTTATGGCTGAGTAATATTCCATTATATATACATACCACAGATTCTTTATCCATTCATCATTTGGGGGGCATCTAGGTTGGTTCCACAATCTGGCTATTGTGAATTGATCAGCTATGGACATTGATGTGGCTGTATATCTGTAGTATACTGATTTTAAATCCTTTGCGTATAGGCCGAGGAGTGGGGTAGCTGGGTCAAATGGTGGTTCCATTCCAAGTTTTCTAAGGAATCTCCACACTGCCTTCCAGAGTGCCTGCACTAATTTTCAGCCCCCGCAAGCAATGTATGTGCGTACCTTTCTCCCCACATCCTCTCCAACACCTCTTGTTGCTTGTGTCCTTGATAATTGCCATTCTAATTGGGGTGAGATGGAAGCTTAGGGTACTTTGATTTGCATTTCTCTTATTACTGAAGATGTTGAACATTTTTTCATATGTGTGTTGATTGCTTGTAGATCTTATTCTCTGAAGTGTCTGTTCATATCCTTAGCCCATTTGTTGATTGGATTATTTGTATTCTTCGTGTAGAGTTTTTTGAGTTCTTTATAGATTCTGGAAATTAGTGCTCTATCTGAAGTATGAGTGGCCAAAATTTTCTCCCACTCTGTAGGCTCTCTTTTCACATTGCTCATAGTTTCCTTTGCTGAGAGAAAGCTTTTTAGTTTGAATCTGTTCCAGTTATTTATTCTTGCTTTTATTTCTTGAGCTTTGGGAGTCCTGTTAAGGAAGTCTGATCCTAAGCCAACAAGTTGAAGATTTAGACCTACTTTTTCTTCTGTAAGATGCAGGGTCTCTGGTCTGATTTCAAGGTCCTTGATCCATTGTGAGTTGATTTTTGTGCAGGGTGAGAGGGGTTTAATTTCATTCCATTGCATATGGATTTCCAGTTTTCCCAGCACAATTTGTTAAAAGAGGCTATCTTTTCTCCATTACATATTTTTGGCACCTTTGTCTAGTATGAAAAAATTGTATTTATTTGGGTTTGTGTCCATGTCCTCTATCCTGTACCATTTATCTACCTGTCTATTTTGGTACCAATACCATGCCATTTTTGTTACTATTGCTCTGTAGTAGAGTTGAAGTTCTGGTATTGCGATACCCCCTGCTTTGCTCTTTCTACTGAGGATTGCTTTAGCTATTCTGGGTTTCTTATTCTTCCAGATGAATTTCATGATTGCTTGTTCTATTTCTGTAAGCTACATCATTGGGATTTTGTCTCTCTTTTTTTTTTTTTTTTCGCGGTGCTGGGAATCGAACCCAGGGCTTTGTGCTTGCAAGGCAAGCACTCTACCGACTGAGCTATCTCCCCAGCCCATCATTGGGATTTTAATTGGAATTGCATTGAATCTGGATAGCACTTTTGGTAGTATGGCCATTTTGACAATATTAATTCTTCCTATCCAAGAACATGGAAGATCTTTCCATCTTCTAAGGTTTTCTTTAATTTCTTTCTTTAGTGTTCTATAGTTCTACTTGTAGAGGTCTTTCACCTCTTTTGTTAGCTTGATTCCCAAGTATTTTATTTTTTTTTTTTTGAGACTATTGTGAACGGGGTAGTTTTCCTAACTTCACTTTCTGAAGATTCATCACTTATGTATAAAAATGCATAGATTTATGAACATTGATTTTATATGCTGCTACTTTACTGAATTCACTAATGAGTTCTAGAAGTTTTCTGGTGGAAAACTTTCCTGGTTCCTCAGCAAATAGGGATAGTTTGAGTTCTTATTTGTATCCGTTTAATTTCTGTCTAATTGCTCTGACTAGAGTTTCGAGGACAATGTTGAATAGAAGTAGTGAAATAGGGCATCCCTGCCTTTTTCCAGTTGTTAGGGAGAATGCTTTCAGTTTTTCACCATTTAGAATGATATTGGTCATGGGCTTAGCATAGATGGCCTTTACAATGTTAAGGAATGTTCTCACTATCCCTAATTTTTCCAGTGTTTTGAGTATGAAGTGCTGCTGTATTTTATCAAATGCTTTTTCTGCATCTATCAAAATAATCATGTGATTCTTAACTTTAAGTCTGTTGATATAATGGATTACGTTTATTGCATTCCTCAGATAAAACCCACTTGATATGGTGCACTATCTTTTTAATATATTTTTGTATGTAATTTGCTAAGATTTTGTTGAGAATTTTTGCATCAATGTTCATTAAGGATATTGATCTGAAATTTTCTTTCCTCGATGTGTCTCTGTCTGGTTTAGGTATCAGGGTGACATTGGCTTCATAGAATGAGTTTGGGAGGGTTTCCTCCTCTTCTATTTCATGAAATACTTTGAGAAGTATTGGAATGAGCTCTTCTCTAAAGGTTTAGTAGAACTTGGCTGAGAACCCATCTGGTCCTGGACTTTGTTGGTAGGCTTTTGATGACTTCTTCTATTTCATTACTTGAAATTGATCTATTTGAATTGTGTATGTCCTCCTGGTTCAGTTTAGGCAATTCATATGTCTCTAGAAACCCGTTGATGTCTTCGAGATTTTCTGTTTTGTTGGAGTATAGATTTTCAAAATAACTTCTGATTATGTTTTGTATTTCAGTCATGTCGGTTGTGATATTTCCTTGTTCATTCTGAATTTAAGTAACTTGGGTTTTCTCTCTTCTTCTCTTTGCTAGTGTGGCTAAAGTTTTATCAATTTTGTTTATTTTTTCAAAGAACCAACTATTTATTTTGTCAATTTTTTTGTATTGTTTCTTTTGTTTCAATTTCATTGATTTTGGCTCTGATTTTAACTATTTCCTGTCTTCTACTACTTTTGGTGTTGCTCTGTTCTTTTTCTAGGGCTTTGAGCCATAGTGTTAGGTCATTGATTTGTTCATTTTTTCTTCTTTGATTGAATGTGTTTCATGAAATAAATTTTCCTCTAAGAACTGATTTCATAGTGTCCCAGAGATTTTTGTACATTGTTTCTTTGTTCTCATTTACCTCTAAGAATTTTTTAACTTCCTTCCTGATATCTTTTGTTAGCCATTCATCATACAATAGTGTATTATTTAATCTCCAAGTGTTGTAGTAGTTTCTGGTTTTTCCTCTGTCATTTATTTCTAATTTCAATCCATTATGATCTGATAGAATACAAGGTACTATCTCTGTCTTCTTGTATTTGCTAACATTAGCTTTTGGCATAAAATATGGTCTATTTTAGAGAAGGATCCATGTGCTGCTGAGAAGAAAGTGTATTCACTCTTTGTTGGATGGTATATTCTATAAATGTCTGTTAAGTCTAAATTATTGATTGTGTTTTTGAGATCTATGATTTCTTTGTTCAATTTTTTTTTGGAGGATCTGTCCAGTGGTGAGAGAGGTGTATTAAAAATTATTATTATTATTGTGTTGTGGTCTATTTGATTTCTGGAATTGAGAAGGATTCGTTGACATATATGGATGAGCCACTGTTTGGGGCATAGATGTTTATGATTGTTATGTCTTGCTGATTGATTAGAAGATGATTAAGGTGACACTACCCAAAAAAAACTACAGATTCTGTGTCTCCCAGGGGAAGGTGTGGCATAGTGAGAAGGGCTGAAGCATCCTGAGCAGGAGAACTGGAACATGCTCATCATGACTGGGAAGGTAGCAAATCACTCCTCCAATTGCTAGAGCCCCATGGACTCCTCTGCTCCATGAGCAACTCTGTGCATGAATTTGTGGGCAGGTGGGTGGAGGAGGAAGGGTGTTGAGAACAGCCATCCACAGATGGGCAACAGAATCACAAGGCAGGTCCAGGAGGCTCCCAAGACACTTAGACAACCAGGGTCATAGGCAAATATGAAATATTGCTGAGGACACAGTGGCAAATGTATCAGCATCTTGCTATGTGATCTTCGGAAAATGATGAGTCTCCTTGAGACATGGTCTCCTCATTTTGTGGGGATGGCAATAAAATTTGTTCCTAGGTCCCAGGCAGTCATATAGATAAACCATTTAGTAGTCAACATATGTTATGCACTCCAGCCCAAGTGAGCTATTTAATTATGATTATAATGACATGTTTTGGAATTCAGACCTGGAGGGTCAGAAGAAATCTTAAAGATCAGCCAGGCCAGTATATTTTTAATTTCTGTGTTCACCATTGACCCCTCTGCAGCCCTCCGAGACTGGGCTTGCTGCTGAAAGTCCCCAGGTGTCAGCCAATATAGGCTTCATGGAAGCACAAACCTCACAGCTCCTTCTGAGTCTGAGTCTTCCTCCAGTGCCTGAACCAACTTCATCCCTTCTCCACTGAGTAGTTGCCAACAGTGCCCATACTTCTCATGGAGAGCAGCCCCGTTCTTCCCAAAGGAACATCTTACATGTGGAGACAACTGTGGCTGGGACAGAGTTCTCCACAGCAAAGGAGAATTGGTAGGTGGAGGTCAGAGAGAGCAGAGAAGGGAAAGGCAGATCCTCACTGTTCTCTGGGCCTTAATTTCAGCAGGTCAGAAATGAGAACAGGTGTGTCAGTGCTTCACATGCATACAATATTTTAAAAAATTAACCTGGAACCTGTTGAATTAAGAATACCATAAAGAATATAGGTAGTTTTAAGGTAGTATATACTTAAGTAAGAATATTGTGGAAGGAATTTAAAGCACCATTGTGTGCTAGGGGAGAAATCACAAGCCATTTCTTCAAGGAACCTGCCTGATCCCCACATTTAAGAAACAAATCTCTACTGATTTTGCAGGATCTGTTGTACTCTCTTGTGTGCCCCTCAATGGCACACAAGATGAAGAGGATTTTCCAGTGAGCTTGAAGTTGAGACTACTGTATTGCTGTTTTGCATGGAATGACTGTGTGTGTGTGTGTGTGTGTGTGTGTGTGTGTGTGTGTGCGTGCATACATGCATATTTTGGTATTTTCTCACATCAGAACCCCCAGAAGAAGGCCTTTTGATCATCCACATGTTTCTTATTCCCCCAGTTCAGATGCAGCCCATCTGGGGTGTTACCTGAGTACATGTATTTCTAAGTGTCCAGGAGATGGTGATGGCATTTCTTAGAGCTGATAGGAGGCAGGAGTGACTTCACTGAGTCTCTGGCAAACTTGCTGTGGAATCCCAGGTAAGAGCTTTGCTCTATCTGACTTTCATACTCCCAACTGGTAGGAAGAGAAGTTTGGACACATGGAATGCCTCCTCCCTGAGCAAGAATCATAACCTAGTGTGAGTATGCCATAAGGAATCTAGACCACGGTGTTTTCTCTCTGAAACCTCAGGTGCACCTAGGAAGCATCCATGGGGAACACAGTGGCAGGTTTCACTCCATGCTTTGGGGATGTAAACAAGAAGTAGAAGAAAGGGAGACTCCCAACTTCATCTCCCATATCTACCTGAATGACCTTGAGCAAGGGACTCCTCTCCAAGTTTATTCTGGTGTGGGAGCGTCACTGAGAATTCACTGAGAAGGACTGTTGTTCCCATGTCAGGCTTAGCAAGAGGAGCTGGGTGGAACTGAAGTGATGCACAGAGTGGTCTTGTGGATGCCAACCCTTAGGAGCACTGGGCAGGGTGTGGTGAAGCAGAGCTGGCTAGGTGGAGCCCAGGGGAGTGAGTGGAGCCCAACCCACAGGACAAGCAGCGGGTCGATGGGGCACTAACTGAAGTGCATAGAAGACTGGCCACATCCAGGCCTCCTCAGATGAGTTCAGCCTGGAAATGAACCTCACGGGTCAATGGAGGGCTTGGTGGGTGCACTTTCAGGAGGAAAAGGGGTCCAGAACCAGAGCTTATGCTCCGGAAATCCTGCCAGACTTAGCTGTGGACTCATCAAGAACTAGGTCCCTTGGGCTTCACTACCCTGAAATGTGACCTTAGAGTCTGCTCCATTGGGGCCTCAGTTTCCCTACATACAAAATTAGGCAATGCAGGGAGGTAGAGGGAGCCGGGTGCAGCCTTCATTATTCCCTCCCTCTCAGGTGATGCTGTGGATTTTCCATGTATTCAGGTGGATTGGTGTCTTGGGGTTTCTGGGAGGGGTCCTGATTAATGTCACCTTAGAGACTTTGGTTTTGGGTAGTGACCCTGGCATTGTTCACAGGGACTAGCCTGCTGAGTAGAGGGTGTGACCTGGAGATCCAGAAAGGGTAAGCATTTAGCCCAGCTCTCACTATCCCTCCCACATTCCACCTCACTCATCCCTGGGCAGGGACTTCCTGGCTTCTGACAGTGAGAAAGGGAGATGGGGAGGTGACCTTGACCCTTGACAGGATGACCTTAGGGGACTCGCTGGATCTGTAAAGAAGACAAGGAGGGACTCCTGCCCCTCAGCATGGGGTGAAGCCAAGCTCCAGCTTCAAGATTCTCTAAAATACAATATAGCAATGGATGAGGTGTGGACCTAGTGTTTTGGCAGTGTTATCATGAAGACTTAATCTTATTTTTTTTAAAGGCAAACTTATGTAGCAGGCTCTGTTCTAGACAGTCAGAACATAGATAAAACAAATAAGCTAGGAATCCCTGCTTTTCTTCTGCTCCTTTGGTCTGACCCAAGAATTCAGGCAATAAACAGCATTAGACACTAGATGGTGTGAGCACTGTACAGGCACTAAATAGACCCTGAATCTTTTAGGCATCTGATCTAATAATAACAGTTATGATAATGTTTTCACTGCTGACTTTTTCTAGGACACACCTCTTATAGATCACTTAGCTGCCCCAAACCCTTTCCTACCTGTGAGGTGAAGACATACATCAGGAATGGCCCTCCTTTATTTCTCCAGGTGAATCCCCATCAATTCCCCAAACTTTCAAGAATGCCTGTCACCTCATCCCTCCTGGTACTCCCTGTGCTGAATGTGACTTTCCCCCATGTTAGAAGTACTGAACTCTGAGCTGTATAAAACTTCCAATGAAGCCTTGTGCTACCTGTCCATTGTCTTGATTATTGGAAAGCCCATTAGTATTTATTTTAAGAGCTGCAACAATTTTTAGTATAACACAATGAATTTTATGCATGGATTTAATTTCCCTGCTATGAAAGGGAGTATTATTGCATTTTCTGCCCAGTGTGTTTTAGGTCCATCATCTTCTTGGAGAGCAAAACCCAGAATAGTATTGCCAAGTGAGAAAAAGATCTGAATTCATTCATGGCCTCTTCCTACAACTGTCATTACTGTGATGCTTCTTGAATCTTTGCCAGTGCTGGGGGCATTTCCTTGTCTTTGCTGGCTTCTGATACTCAAAAATAAATTAATAAGTAAAATTAAATCACAAGGATCCCCCAGTCCAAATAATTCCACTTATTTTTTTTACCAAAGTTTTTAACTACAAAAAAGTCAACTATTCTGTACAGGTTTCTCACAAAATTTTCTTTTAATTCAATTGTGTGAGCCTGCATACTCCTCTCTATCTTATGAGGAATCATAAAATAAAATTCCATAAAAAATCAAAATAGTGGATGTCACCTGGTCTCTGCTAGCAGGGAGCAAGGGAACATACCACAATTCATAAATGTTTTCTAAAAACACGACTTAGTAAGGTGAGGAATATATTGGAATGCTTAAAATCATGTTTGTTTTACCTCTCTCTCTTTTTTTTTTTTGTATGGGGGAGTGAACCCAGGGTGTCTTTACCACGGAGCCACATGCCCAGCCCTTTTTTAATAATATATTTTCAAACAGGGTCTCACTAAGTTGGTGGGTCTGGGTTGGATTCTTGATCCTCCTGCCTCAGCCTCCTGAGATTCTGGGATTACTGGTATGCACCACTGTGGTATGTCACTTGTATATATCAAGCTGCTATTTTTCCTGATGAGTTAAAGTTAGTCAAAGGACAAAAGTCTACAAGTCTTAGGTTTTTCCAGAAACCCCAGGCCCAAAGGAAATCCCTGGGACCTGAGAGTTTTTTTCAGGAGTGTCTCCTGCAGGGTTTGATCTTTTCCATGTCTCAGCCTCAGTTTCTTTATTTGTAAAATGGTGCTCATGATCTCTGCTTCATGATGTTGTGAGAATTCAGTCAGATGTTGCGTAACAAGGATTTGATGACTGTGCTGCTGTGACAGTAGAGACTGGGCTCCTGTTAGACCACAGAACATGTTGGGGTGCTGTGGAAAAGGCATCCCTTTTTCCTGGTGGCCCCAAATGTGCATTTGAGTTCATGGCTTGCAAGTTGAGCTTGATCATGTTTCAGCCCCACTTGTATTCTTGTCCAGGCTTCCTAGGGCATGTTCTACACTGGGCTGTGTCAGTTGTGTGGGTCAAGGTCAAAATTATAGAAGAGCCTGTCCACCCACACACACCCTGTGTCTCTACCAAACCAAAGGCATCAGCACCTTGAGAACAAAATATCATTTCAACCTCTCTTGCATGTGTGGTCACCTCTAGCTTTCTTGTGTCTTCTCTTGCGCTGGATGCTCTTAGTGACTTCCTGCTCATTCACTCAGACCCACCTTGAATGAGTTGTTCTCACTCAAGCACTTTCCCTTTTGTGTCCCCCTCCTCCCTCAGGTGAATCCAAATTTGCTCTTCTACCCATGATGCAATCACCTGTTGTGTTCTGCCACTTCTGCTAGATTTGGACATGTGCAGAGAAAACAAGACCCAGAATGTCAACCTCCTTGGATCCTGGATAACTCCATCTGCAGCACATGAGCTTGTGATTGTGGTACAGTTCCTTATAAAGAGTGTCACTCTGGAGGAATGACCTGACTGTGGAGATGCTGAAGGCCAGAAAATACAAATCATCTGTCTCTTGGTGCCTCGTGTGCATGACTGATGGGTGCTGGTAAGTGTCTGTGGACTAATATACTGGCTGTGCTTCAGCAGGAAGTGGAGGGAAGTGTAGGGGTTTTTAATAAGATAATGCCTTTGCCTGAAACATATTTCTTACCCTTGTATTTAAAAGAAATCATTGCAGATTGGACCGAAGCTCACTGTGTCTGAACCACCCAGGCTGGGGACCTATACAAAGATATGTGTTCTTTTCATTGGATCATTCACCACTTGTGTTTTACAGTGCTTTCTTATTAGAGTACATGCTGGATGCAGGGCAAGAAAATCTTCAGCATCTTGGTTGCTTAACATACAAATGTTTCTCTTACCAGTTATGAAGTTTGATGGGGTTCATAGTGGGATTTTGTGCAGCTGCCCTGGAAGGTGTCTTAGGTTCTGAATCCAAACAATGTTGCTGTCAAATCATCATCCTCTGCTTGGAGTCTGTGGCAGTAAGATTGAATGGGACACTTGTATGAAGAACGTCAATGGAATTTTAATAGGAATTGCATTGAATCTGTGTTACAATTTTGGTGGTGTGGGTTTTTTGACTATATTAATTCTGCCTATCCAAGAATATGCAAGGTCTTAACCTCTATTAGGTCTTCTTCAATGTCTTCCTTTAGTATTCTGTAGTTTTCATTGTAGAGGATCTCTACTCTTCTGTTAGATTGACTCCCAAGTCTTTTATTTTTATGACATTTGCTGGTAAATGGATGGATCTAGAGATTATCATGCAAAATTAAATAAGGGAATACCCAAGAACAAAAAAAAAATCAATAGTTCTGCTGATGTCTGGATGCTCACACAAAACAAGGGGGTGGGGGAAGAATAGAAGTTCAGTGAATTAGACAAGGGGAAAGAAGGAAAGGGAGGGGAACAGGAATAAGAAAGACAACAGAATGAATCTGACATTACTTTCCTATGCACATATATGAATAGCCCACAATCAACCTCCACATCATATACAAACACAAGACTGGGATCCTAATTAGAATAAGACATACATCATATTTATATAAAAATGTCAAAGTCCACTGTCAGTTATAACTAAAAATACAAAGTAAAAATAACTCAATATGAAGTGTGTATAGGCCATAATCATTCAATTTCCATATTTACAGACACAAAAACACAAATGGGAGGAAAACATTGGAGAAATAATGAATGGACTAAGAATGAATCAAACAACATTGCTCTATGTAAATTTATGATTACACAAATGGTATGCCTTTACGCCATGTACAAACAGAGAAACAACATGTATCCCATTTGTTTACAATAAAAAAAAAAAAAATAAGACTCCATGTTTGACCTGGGAGGCAAAGAATGGCAGCAGATATATGTCCATGGTTCCCTTTTCATTATCTCTTTTCTTATTGGTCTCTACTTAAAAAACACAAGTACAATGATAAAATGAGTAAGAATTTCATGATAGGAATGACAGATCTCAAACCAAGCATAGGGGAAAGTTTATGAAAAATAATATTCCTACAAGGCAGCCCCTGGGAAAAATGGAAAGACGGTGTGGCTTGGGAAGAGGGAGGGAAGTTAGCCAAATATTAAACTGAAAGAATAGACATTTTTTTAAAAAGCTGTCTGTTTTATCTCAACTCCCTAAGGTCTCCCTCCCTGTGATGGGAACAAATCCCCTAAAGCTGTTCCAGGAAACTGCCCCGAACGGAGAGCAAACAGAGCAAACAGTGCTCTGACAGTTAAGATAAACAGGATATAAGATTACCAGATGAGACTGTTGACTAAAATTTACGCCCTGTCGTGAAACATGTTATTAACGAGCCCAGACCCCTTTGGAATTTCCTGGCGGCTTTGCTTCCCTTTCCCCTCCCGTGTGCGACCCCTCCCAATGTATGGTTTCTGCCTTTATAAGCTTGTAAGACTTTCTGTGGGGGGCTCAACTCCTCTGCTCCTGCGTGAGTCACAGTTGAGCCCCAGCGCACTGGAATAAAGCCTCTTGCTGTTTGCATCAAGTGACGCCTCCTGTGGTTGATTGGGGTTGCCGTGGATCCGTGGGACAGAGTTAGGGTCTCCCTCTTACAAATCTTTCACAGGAAATCCTTTCCTACTAACAACAGACCCCCAAGGGAAAAAAGCAAATTTTCAACCCTTCTTGGGTTCATCCCCACCATCTCCACCAAAGGCAAGTGTTCATCCATTCCAACAAGGATGGGTCCTGAAGGGAGGAAGCAGGTACTGAAACACTGGGCCCTGGACTTTCACTCTTTCCCATTCCCATTCAGTTCTGGAAGAAGAAAAGTAAACAGTGAAGTTCTGGGTAAAAATGGGTCCCAGAGGAAGAATATAAGTAGGAAACACTGAGTTCTGAGCTTTTCCCAGTGAGTGACAATGAGTCCTGAACTTTTTACAAATTCTTCCCTGACTGTCCAAATCAAAATGACCTGCTTCAGCCTCCAATAATTAAACCACCCTCATTGTAAATGATAAAACTCAAACCACTTCTGTAATGGAGGGTCATTTTCCTAACCAGAAAATGAACACTTCCAGTGCCTGACTCCACCATGGAATATAGGAAAGCTTGTTGATCCATTTGAGGTCTCTTTCCATCCTGGTTATTTGTGTTTTCATAAGGGTGCTGAAATTGCATTGATTATTTTTGCTTACAATAGGTCTGTTCTGAGCATGGATTCATGTATGAATGTAAATATTGCAAACCATGAAACTATTCTTGGTTCATCATCCATCCTTTCTTCCTTCTTTTTATTTTCCCTCCTTTCTGTGAAGTGACCATATTAAAAACATATAAGTGTACAGTGTGGTATTATTCAGCATATGCACAAAGTTACACAGCAGATCTCAGATAGAACTAAAATCTCATACTCATTTAAGGGTAGTGATCTTTTCCTACTAACCCTAGTAATGAATGTGAACCTCAAGTAATCAATATGTCACTCTGTTTCCACGACTTTCACTATTTATATGTACCATTTAAATGGAAACATGCAGACTCTGCTTTTCTGTGATTGGCTAACTTCACTTACCATGCAGTCCTCCAGATCCATCCATGTTGTAGCAAATGGCAGGATTTCCCTCTTTTACAAGATTCAGTAAGATGCCACAGTTTCCCTGGCCATCCCTCAATCTGTGGCATAATCTATGTTCACATCTTGGCTGCTGAAAGTAAGGCTATCACTAACATGGGAACACCAACATCTCCCAGTGATGTGGATTTCCACTCACTTGCATATATGCCCACGGGACATGGCTTGAGCACATAGTAGCTCTACATTTTATTCCTTGAGGTACACCCATACTGGTTTTAGTACTATGGGAAATAAACCTTTCTATACTCCCAACAGTGTACAATTTTTCTATATCTTCAACAGTAATGTTATCTTTCCTTTTGCATCATAGCCAGACTGACTGGATACCTCATGGTGTGACAGGATACCTCATGGTAGTTTTGATTTGTATTTCCTTCAGAATTAATTGATGTTGAACAACTTTTCATTGCATGTTGGCTTTATATGTGTTTTTCCTTGGGTGGGATGTGCACACAAGTCTTCTGCTATTTTTATTGAATTCTAGGAGATTTTCATAAATTTTGAAAATTAACCTCTACCCTGAAATGTGATTTGAAAATGTTTTCTTCATCCTGTAGGTTGTCTGTTGACTGTTCATTGTGCAGAAGTTTTTTAGTTTCATGTCATTTTTACATGTAATTACATGTCATTCCATGTATGTATCCCTGAATTTGTTGCCTGCTTTTTTAGTATAAGATCCAAGATCAAAGATCTGTTTAAGGATGTTGTATGTGGCCTTATTATTAGGCACTCCATTTTGTCCCATGAGTTTATATGTTTACTATAATGACAGTGCCATAGTGTGTGTGTGTGTGTGTGTGTGTGTGTGTGTGTGTGTGTGTGTGAAGTGTTGATGATGTTGAAAGAATGGACATTTTTTTTTAAGCTGTCTGTTTCATCTCAACTCCCTAAGGTCTCCCTCCCAGTGACAGGAACAGAGCCCTTAAAGCTGTTCCAGGAATCAGCCCCAAACAGGGAGTAAAAGGGTAAAGTGAGCCAGATAGCCAGATAGTGCTCAAACAGTAGGATTACCAGAAACTATTGACCAGAATCTACGCCCTGTTGTAAAACATTGTGAAACATGTTGTATGTTATCAGCAAACCCAGACCCCCTTTGAAATTTCCTGGCAGCTTTGTCCCCCTTTTCCCTTTCATGTGCGACCCCTCCTGATGTATGGTTTCTGCCTTTATAAACCTACAAGATTTTCTGCTAGGGACTCGACTCCTGGACTCCTGCGTGAGTCACAAGTTGGGTCCCAGCGTGCTGGAATAAACACTTCTTGCAGTTTGCATCAAGTGACGCCTCCTGTGGTTGATTGGGGTTGCGGTCGATCCGAGGGATAGAGTTGGGGTCTCCTTTTTGGAATGCCTTCAATGTAACCCACGGCCTGTGCCTGATAGGCAAGTGCTACATCTCCAACATCCATTCCCAATGCTACCATAGTGTTTTAATAATAATTAAATATTCATTATATACTTAAAAATTAGACTGTTTCCATCAACATTCTTCTTTATCAAAATTGCTTTAGGTATTCAGGGTCTTTTAGGTTAACATGTAAAATTTATATTTCTTATCATTGCTGTAAAATGTATCACTGAAATTTGCATAGGGATTGAATCTGATCTGTACATACCTTGGGTAGTGTAGAGAGTTTTGTAAAGTAGGGATTGAACTCTGGGGTTCTTAACAACTTCAGTCTTTTTTTTTCATACTTTATTTAGAGACAGAGACTCACTGAGTTGCTTAGGGCCTTGCTAAGTTGCTGAGGCTGACTTTAAACTTGCAATCCTCCTGCATCAGTCTCTTAAGCTGCTGGGCTAGTGGAAGGCCCCCAAAAAGGAAACCCCAACTCTGTCCCATGGATCTACGGCCACCCCAACCAACCGCAGGAGGCGTCACTTGATGCAAACCGCAAGAGGTGTTTATTCCAGCGCGCTGGGACCCGACTCGTGACCCATGCAGGAGTGGAGTCCTGACCAAACAATCTTGTAGGTTTATAAAGGCAGAGACCACACATCGGGAGGGGTCGCACATGAAAGGGAAAAGGGGGACAAAGCTGCCGGGAATTTCAAAGGGGGTCTGGGTTTGCTGATAACATACAACATGTTTCACAATGTTTTACAACAGGGCGTAGATTCTGGTCAATAGTTTCTGGTAATCTTACTGTTTGAGCACTATCTGGCTATCTGGCTCAATTTACCCTTTTACTCCCTGTTTGGGGCTGATTCCTGGAACAGCTTTAAGGGGTCTGTTCCTGTCACTGGGAGAGAGACCTTAGGGAGTTGAGATAAAACAGACAGCTTAAAAAAATGTCCATTCTTTCGCTAGCATGTGTGTTCCACCATGCCTGGCTTAGTATGGACATTCTAATATTTATTTTGTACATTCATGAACATGATTTCTCTTTCCTCTTATTCATATTTGCTTTAATTTCTTTCATCATGTTAGCTTTCAGAGTACAAATCTTTCCCTTCCCTTGGTTAAGTATATTCCTCAGTATTTTGCTCTTTTTAAGGTTATAATGAAGCCAGAATTAAGGACAGGTAGTTAGTGTAGAAATAGGGAATCTGGTCAAATCAAGGAAATGAAGCCATCTATCTCTGGAAATTGGAGACTGCCCCTGGAAGAATGGAATGTCAAGGATCTCCAGAGCCCATTGATAACCAAATTTACCTGCCTTTATCAAGGACTGCAAGCATGGAGCTGCTAATTAATGCCCCCTGGGCCCTTACCTGCCTGAATCACCTTGGCCTTCCCCCTGCCCATGGCTTTTCACTTAATGCAAAACTAGGCCTAGTCACATAGGTAGGAAGGAGAGATAAGGGAGGAGAGAACTGGAGAACAAAAGAAACTTTAACCTATAAAAGATGTAGGGTGTGCTCACTTCTTGGGACTTTAGAACATCAGCCATGGCCCCCTTCTTCCTGCCAGGAGAAGTCTGTATTATTACCTTTAAATAAAACCTGCTTAATATGCTTGCTTTGGCGAGCTTCTCTAGTGTTCAATCTTCAACATTAGAAGGAGCAGAGCTCGTCACCAGTGAATGGCGGTATCAATAAGAGCAGGGAGTATTTTCTGAATTTTCTTTACACATGTGTTGTGGCAACTGTAAATAAATAAAACAATTCTCGGGATTTTTACATGTAATTACATATAAGAAACAAGACAATTCTTCTGATTAATACATGTAATAATCCTAAGAGGATTTTTTTTGTGTGGAGTGTTTAGCATTTGTACATATGTGACCTTGTCACCCCCACAGACAATTTTACTTCTTCCAAATTATAGGCCTTATTTATTTATTTATTCTTTGCCTTTTCACCATAGCAAGACCTTTCAGGGACATGTTCACTAGAAGTGGTGAGATTGGGTGTTCTTGTCTCATTCCTGATCATATATAAATTCATTTTTATATATCACCAGTAAATATGCTGTTGGCAGGGTATTTTCAATATATGGCCTCTCTTATGTTTAGTTTAGTTTGTTCTCTACCTACTTTGTTGAGAATGTTTATTGCAAAAGGGTTTTCCATTTTGTCAGATGCTTCCTTTGCATCTGTTGAGATGGTTACTTAACATCAGTTCTTCATTTACTTGATGTTGGGGGTCAGTATTGAAAGAATGGACATTTTTTTAAGCTGTCTGAGGTCACCCTCCCAGTTATCTTAACTCCCTAAGGTCACCCTCCCAGTCATCTCAACTCCCTAAGGTCACCCTCCCAGTAATGGGAACAAAGCCCTTAAAACTGTTCCAAGAAACAGCCCCAAACAGAGAATAAAAGGGTAAAGTGAGTTCTAAGAGTTTTCTGGTGGAATTTCCAGGTTCCTCTAAATATATAATCATGTCATCAGCGAACAGGGATAGTTTGAGTTCTTCTTTTCCAATTCGTATCCCTTTAATTTCTTTGGTTTGTCTAATTGCTCTGGCCAGAGTCTCAAGAACGATGTTGAATAGAAGTGGTGAAAGAGGGCATCCCTGCCTTGTTCCAGTTTTTAGGGGGAATGCTTTCAGTTTTTCACCATTTAGAATGATATTAGCCATGGGCTTAGCATAAATGGCCTTTACAATGTTAACGAATGTTCCCACTATCCCTATTTTTTCTAGTGTTTTGAGCATGAAGGGGTGCTGTATTTTATCAAATGCTTTTTCTGCATCTATTGAAATAATCATGTGATTCTTGACTTTAAGTCTATTGATATGGTGAATTACATTTATTGATTTCTGGATGTTGAGCCAACCTTGCATCCCTGGGATGAAACCCACTTGATCATGGTGCACTATCTTTTTAATATGTTTTTGTATGCGATTTGCTAAAATTTTATTGAGAATTTTTGCGTCGATGTTCATTAAGGATATTGGTCTGAAATTTTCTTTCCTTGATGAGTCTCTGTCTGGTTTAGGTATCAGTGTGATATTGGCTTCATAGAATGAGTTTGGGAGGGTTCCCTCCTCTTCTATTTCATGGAATACTTTGAGAAGTATTGGAATGAGCTCTTCTTTAAAGGTTTTGTAGAACTCGGCTGAGAACCCATCTGGTCTTGGACTTTTCTTTGTTGGTAGGCTTTGGATGACTTCTTCTATTTCAGTACTTGAAATTGGTCTATTTGAATTGTGTATGTCCTCCTCGTTCAGTTTAGGCAATTCATATGTCTCTAGAAACCTGTTGATTTCTTCAAAATTTTCTATTTTGTTGGAGTATAGATTTTCAAAATAGCTTCTAATTATGTTTTGTATTTCAATCCTGTCTGTTGTGATATTTCCTTGTTCATTCCGAATTTTAGTGATTTGGGTTTTCTCTCGTCTTCTCTTTGTTAGTGTGGCTAAAGGTTTATCAATCTTGTTTATTTTTTCGAAGAACCAACTATTTATTTTGTCAGCTTTTTGTATTGTTTCTTTTGTTTCAATTTCATTGATTTCAGCTCTGAGTTTATTTCCTGTCTTCTACTACTTTTGGTGCTGGTCTGTTCTTTTTCTAGGGCTTTGAGCTGTAGTGTTAGGTCGTTTATTTGTTGTTTTACTTCTTTTATTAAATGCGCTCCATGAAATAAATTTCCCTCTAAGTACTGCTTTCATAGTGTCCCAGAGATTTTGATATGATGTTTCTTTGTTCTCATTTACCTCTAAGAATTTTTAAATTTCCTTCCTAATATCTTCTGTTATCCATTCATCATATAACAGCATTTTTTTAATCTCCAGATGTTGGAATAGTTTCTGTGTTTTGCTCTTTCATTTATTTCTAACTTCAATCCATTATGATCTGATAGAATACATGATAGTGTCTCTATCTTCTTGTATTTGCTGACAGTAGCTTTGTGGCATAATATATGGTCTATTTTAGAGAAGGATCCATGTGCTGCTGAGAAGAAAGTGTATTCACTCTTGGTTGGATGGTATATTCTATAAATGTCCGTTAAGTCTAAATTATTGATTGTGTTATTGAGATCTATGGTTTCTTTGTTCAATTTTTGGCTGGAAGATCTGTCCAGTGGTGAGAGAGGTGTGTTAAGATCACCTAGTATTATTGTGTTATGGTCTATTTGGTTTCTGAAATTGAGAAGGATTTGTTTGACATACATGGATGAGCCACTCTTTGGGGCATAGATGTTTATGATTGTTATATCTTGCTGATTTATGCTTCCCTTAAGCAGTATGAAATGACCTTCTTTATCCCTTCTGACTAACTTTGGCTTAAAGTCCACATTATCTGAAATGAGGATGGATACTCCAGCTTTTTTGCTGAGTCCATGTGCATGATATGTTTTTCCCCATCCTTTCACCTTTAGTCTATGGGTATCTTTTTCTATGAGGTGAGTCTCTTGCAGGCAACATATTATTGGATCCTTCTTTTTAATCCAATCTGCCAGTCTATGTCTTTTGATTGATGAATTCAGGCCATTAACATTCAGGGTTATTATAGAGATATGATTTGGTTTGCCGGTCATATGGTTCATTTTTTAAATTTTATTTATTTATTTCTTTGACACAACTTGTTTCCTCCTTTATTTGACATAGGATAATTCCTCCCTTTGCTGATTTGCTTCTTTGTTTTTCATCTCTTCCTCATGGAATATTTTGCTGAGAATGTTCTGTAATGCTGGCTTTCTCTTTGTAAATTCTTTTAGCTTTTGTTTATCATGGAAGGATTTTATTTCATCGTCAAATTTGAAGGTAAGTTTTGCTGGGTATAAGATTCTTGGTTGGCATCCATTTTCTTTCAGGGCTTGAAAAATGTTGTTCCAGGCCCTTCTAGCTTTTAGGGTCTGGATTGAAAAATCTGCTGATATGCGTATTGGTTGCCCCCTGAATGTAATTTGGTTCTTTTCTCTCACAGCCTTTAAAATTCTGTCTTTATTTTGTATGTTAAGTATTTTCATTATAATGTGCCTTGGTGTGGGTCTGTTGTAATTTTGTGTATTTGGAGTCCTATAAGCCTCTTGAACTTGATTTTCCATTTCATTCTTCAGATTTGGGAAATTTTCTGATATTATTTCATTGAATAGGTTGTTCATTCCTTTGGCTTGTTTCTCTAGGCCTTCCTCAATCCCAATAATTCTTAAATTTGGCCTTTTCATGATATCCCATAGTTCTTGTAGATTCTGTTCATGATTTCTTACCATCTTCTCTGTTTGTTCAACTTTGTTTTCAAGGTTAAATATTTTGTCTTCAATGTCTGAGGTTCGGTCTTCCAGGTGTTCTATCCTATTGGATATGCTTTCTATGGCGTTCTTAATTTGGTTTATTGTTTCCTTCATGTCAAGGATTTCTGTTTGGTTTTTTTTCAATATCTCTCTTTATTGAAATGATCTTTTGCTTCCTGTATTTGCTCTTTTAATTGTCGATTGGTGTGATCATTCAATGCTTGCATTTGCTCTTTCATCTCATCATTCAGTGCGTGCATTTGCTCTTTCATCTCATCGTTTGCTTCTCTGATCATTTTAATTATGTACATTCTGAACTCCTTTTCTGTCATTTCTTCTGCCATGCTGTCATTGGGTTTTATTGATGTAACATCTAGATTTGTTTGCAGCATTTTCTTTCCTTGTTTTCTCATATTGTTCAGGTATCAGTGAACCACTGAGATATTGCAGATTTCCTCTATTGACTTACAATGTCCCTGAAGATTTCTACATATATCCCCCCTTAGCCTTCAGTAGGCTGAAGTCCTGGAGGAAGTTGACAATGCGGTGCTCTACAAGGAAGCTGCCTCTCTAGGAGTGGTAGCCTTCAGGTGGGGTGTATTCCCTGCTAGTGGGCAGAGGTGCCTCCACTTGTTGACCAATGGTCATCCAAAGGGGACCTAGGCTGCGGGCTGAGGCAAGGCCTGTTTGGTCCTGAGTCTCTGGTTTTACCGTCCTTGTGGGGAAACCTCACCCAGCAGGGAAGACTCACCCGGTGGGCAGGTCTCACTGGTCAGTTCCCTCCTAGAGGTTCCCCTCAATTTATAGCTACCACCTGGGCTGGACTGCCTTCCTCTGTAAAGTTCCCAGGGGCCCGGCCCTACCTCCTGGGCCTGGGAGCCTCACCCTTGGCAGATGAATCTCCTTAGGCTGCCCCTCCTCAGAGTATCTGCCCGCAAACCTGGAACCTTCGCTCCGCCCTAAGCCTGTCTCTGTGCGGCTCTTCCACCAGGAAGCCTCCTAGATCCTGGGACCCTGCTCTGCACCTAATCGCCTGGCTATGCAGCCCCTCCTCTGAGCAGCCACCTGGGGCCCTGTACAATCGCTCTGAATCCCAGAGACCCGCCACACGCCTCTTCCTCCAGACAGCCGCCCGGTATTCCGGTGCGGTCACTAGGAGTCCAAGAAACTCACTGCGTGCCTCCACCTCCACCAACCACCCGTAGCCCTGGGCAATCAATGACTCCGAGTCGAAGTGACCCTCCCCGTTCCTCCTCCTTCTCCAGATAACCCCCTGGGTGTTCAGGAGCGGTCGCTCTGAGTGGCTCTGAGTCCACGTGACCCGCAGCACAGGTCCTCTGGGCAACCGCCCGGAGCTCTGGTGCGGCCACTCAAGACCAAGCGTCCCACCACGCTTCTCTTCCAGGCAGCCCCCCTGTGTTCAGGAGCTGTCACTTTAAGACCAAACAACTCACCACTCGCCTTCTCCTCTGAGCAGCCGCCTGGAGCGCTAATGCAGTCACTGCGAGTCCAAACGATCCGCCGCGCTTCTCCTCCTCCTCCTCCTACTCCTCTGGGCAGGCCCCGGGGTTCAGAAGTGGTCAGAGTCCAAACAGCTCGCCACGCAGCCCCTTCTCTGGCAACCGCCTGTAGCTCTGGTGTAGTCACCCGAATCCAAGTGGCCGCGCTCCTCTTCCTCCTCCTCGTCCTCAGGGCAGGCCCCGGGGTTCAGAAGCGTCGTTCTGAGTCCAAACAGCTGCCGCACAGCTTCTCCTCTGGCAACCGCCTGTAGCTCTGGTGCAGTCGCTCCGAATCCAAGTGGCCACGCTCCTCCTCCTCCTCCTCAGGGCAGGCCCCGGTGTCCTGAGTCCACACAGCTCTCCTCGCCACTCCTCTCCTGGGCAGCCGCCGGAGCCCCAGTGGTTTCTCCGAGTCCCAGCGCTGTGCCGAGCGGCCTTCTTTACGGCGCTCCCAGTTGTCCGAGTTCACTGCTCCAGTGGGGGGAGGGGCGTCTCGCCGGCAGTTCTACTTCACAAAGTTTCCTGCGTTCCGGGACCACCGTCCCATCCGGGATGCCTCCCCAGGGGGTGAGAGTCACCCGCTGCTTTGAGTTGGTCCCAAGCGTCTCAATATCTCCTCTTTTGAATCCTGAGTCCTGGAGCAACATGAAATGCAGCCACCCTCTAGGCCGCCATCTTGAAACCCTCCTATTCTCTTCTTAATATGTTTTTGAATGAGGTTTTCTAGTATTTCATTAAAGAATTTGCATCTACATTTATCAGGGATAAGAATCTGTAGTTTTTCTTCCTAGGTGGTTCTTTGTCGGATTTTGGTACCAGGATTATACTGGATTCAAAGAATGTGTTTGGGGTCTTCCTTCTCTTACAAATTTGTGGTGTATTTTGAGGAAGCCTGGAGTTATTTCTTCTTTAAAGTTCTCAAACTTCAAACTCTTTAGTATCCCTCTGGTCCTGGGCTTTTCCTTGTTGGTATGCTTTTAATTCCTATTTGCATTTAATTGCTTGATATTTGTCTCTTTATACTTTCTACATCTTCCACTTTCAGTTTAGGCTATTTGTATGTATCTAGAAGTCAGTCAATATCCTCTAGAGTTTGCAGTTTATTGGAATATAAATTTTCTAAATACTTTCTGGATAACCTCTGGATATCGGAAAACTCTATGGTAATAGCTTTTTTATTTAACTCTGATTTTGTTGATTGCTGTCTTTATTCTCCTTCTTTTGGTCATATTGGCCAAGGATTTTATCAATCTTATGTTTTTATTTGTTCTTTCTAGGTATACTTGACAGAACAATCTATTTTGATATATTATACATATCTGGAATATAATTTATTCTGATTAGGATTCCATTTTAGTGGTTGAACATAATGTGAATTTTCACTGGTCAGGTATTCATATATAAACATACTAACATTTTCTCTGATTCATTCTACTGTCTTTCCTATTTCTAACCTCACTTCTCTTCATTTTCCATTGGGTAATCCAGTGAAGTTCTATTCTTCCCTTCCACACCATTTATTGTCTGTTAGCATCAACATATCGGGGAGAAATCTTGGCCTTTGTTTTGTTTTGGGGGAATGGGTTATTTAACTTAGCACGATAGTCTCCAGTTTCATCTATTGACTGGCAAACACCATAATTTCTTTCTTTATTATGACTAATTAATATTCTATTATGTATATACCACATTTTCTTTATCAATTCATCCATTTCAGTGTACCTAGCCTGGTTCCATAGCTTAGCTATTGTGAATTGATCCAACATGAACATTGGTGTGGCTGAATTATTGCAGTATCCAGATTTCAAGTCCTTTGGGTATAAATTGAGTGTGATAACTGATTCAAATGGTGGTTCCATTTCAAGTTTTCTGGGGAATCTCTATACTGTTTCCAGAATGGTTGCATAATTTGCAGTCCCACTAGCTATGTATGAGTGAAACTTTTCCCCCAACATAATTGCCAACATTTGTTGTTATTGTATTGTTGATAATTGCCATGTTGACTGGAGTGAGATGTTTTGATTTGCATTTCTCTAATTGCTAGAGATGTTGATAATCTTTTCATATATTTCTTGACCATTTGTATTTCTTGTTCTGTGAAGTGACTGTTCAGTTATTGTACCTATATAATGATGGGATTTTTTTTGGTGTTAAATATATGAATTCTTTGTATATTCTGGAAATTAATACTCTGAGATGCAGGTTGCAGTGAATTTTCTCCCATTCTGTGAGCTCTTTCTTCATATTCTTGATTGTTTCCTTTGCTGTGAAGAGGCTTTTTACTTTAATACCATCCCCTTTATTGATTCTTGGTTATTCTTTCACTCTTTAGTGGTCTCGTTGAGTAATTTAGTTCTTGAGCCAACATGATGGAGAATTGAGCCTACATTTTCTTTTAGTATACATAGGTTCTCTGACGTAATGCCTAGGTCCTTGGTCCATTTTGTGTTGAGTTTTATGCAGGGTGAGAGATAAGGGTTCAATTTTATTTTAATACATATGGATTACAGTTTCCTCTGCGCTGTTAAACAGACTATCTTTTCACCAATGTATGTTTATGGTGCCTTTTTCTTGTATGAGATAACTGAATTTGTGTGGGTTTGTCTCTGTGTCTTTTATTCTTTTCCATTGGTCTTCATTCCTGTTTTGGTGACAATACCATACTTTTTTGTTACTATAGTCTGCAGTGTAGTTTAAGGTCTGGTATTGTGATGCCTCCTCCTTTACTTTTCTGGCTAAGGATTGCTTTTGCTATTCTGAACCTCTGTTTTACCAAATGAATTTCTTGTCTGCTTTTCTTATTTCCATGAGGAATGATATTGGAATTTTAGAAGAAATTGCATTAAATCTATACATCACTTTTGATAGTATGGCCATTTTACCAATTTTAATTTTGCTTATGAAAGATCATGAGAAATCTTTCCATTTTCTAATGTCTCCTTCAATAGTTTTCTTTAGTGTTCTATAGTCTTTATGGTAGAGTTCTTACACCTCTTTTGTTACATTCACATTCATTCCCAGTATTTTTTTTTTTTTGAGGCTCTTGTGAATGGGATAGTTTTCCTAATTTTTCTTTCACCTGATTCACCATTGGTATATAGGAATACAATTGATTTGTGGGTATTAATTTTATATCCTGGTATTTTGTTAAAATTTTTTTATGAGTTCTAGAAGTTTTTGGGTAAATTTCTTGGTCTTTGAAATACAGAATCATGTCATCAGAAAATATGGATAATTTTAACTCTTTGTATATATATATCCCTTTAATTTCTTTTTTTTTTTCCTAATTGCTTTGGCTAGGATTTCTAGGACTTTGTTTAATAAAAGTGGTAAAGAGAGCATCTCTGTCTTGTCCCAGTTTTTACAGAAAATGCTTTCAGTTTTTCTGAATTTAGAATAAAGTTGGTCTTTGGTTTATCGTTTATAACTTTTAATGCTGTTGAAATATATTCCCACCATCCCTAGGGTTTCCTGTTTTGAGCATGAATGTATGCTGTACTTTGTCAAATGCCTTTTCTACAACTATTCAGATAATCATGTGATTATATTTCTTTAAGTCTATTGATTTGGGGAATTGCATTTATTGATTCCTGAATGTTGAACCAACATTGTATCCCTGGGATGAACCCCACTTCAGCTTTTTAATAATTTTTTTTATGTGATTTGCCAGCATGTTTTTTCTTTTTTTTTTTTTTTAATTTTTATTGTAAACAAATGGGATGCATCTTGTTTCTGTGTTTTTACATGGAGTAACAGCATACCATTTGCTTAATCATACACTTACATAGGGTAATGATGTTTGATTCATTCTGTTATTTTTCCTCCCCCCCCACCCCTACCACCCCTCTCTTCCCTCTATACAGTTCCTCCTTCCTCCATTCTTGCCCCCTCCCACCCCCCATTATGTGTCATCATCCGCTAATCAGTGAGATATCTTGCTTTGGATTTTTGAGATTGACTTGTCTCACTTAGCATGATATTCTCCAATTTCATCCATTTGCCTGCAAATGCCATAATTTTATTATTCTTTATAGCTGAGTAATATTCCATTGTATATATACACCACAGTTTCTTTATCCATTCATCAATTGAAGGGCATCGAGGTTGGTTCCACAATCTGGCTATTGTGAATTGAGCAGCTATGAACATTGATGTGGCTGTATCTCTGTAGTATGCTGATGTTAAGGCCTTTGGGTACAGACCTAGGAGTGGGAGAGTTGGGTCAAATGGTGGGTCCATTCCAAGTTTTCCAAGGAATCTCCACACTGCTTTCCAGAGTGGCTACACTAATTTGCAACCCAACCAGCAATGGATGAGTGTGCCTTTTTCCCCACATCCTCTCCAACAGCTATTGTTGCTTGTGTTCTTGATAATCGCCATTCTAATTGGGGTGAGATGGAATCTTAGGGTAGTTTTGATTTGCATTTCTCTTATTACTAAAGATGTTGAACATTTTTTCATATGTGTGTTGATTGCTTGTAGATTTATTCTGTGAAGTGTCTGTTCATATCCTTAGCCCATTTGTTGATTGAATTATTTGTACTCTTGGTGTAGAGTTTTTTGAGTTCTTTATATATTCTGGAAATTAGTGCTCTATCTGAAGTATGAGTGGCAAAGATTTTCTCCCACTCTGTAGGCTCTCTCTTCGCATTCCTGATAGTTTCCTTTGCTGAGAGAAAGCTGTTTAGTGTGACTCTATCACAGTTATTGATTCTTGCTTTTATTTCTTGTGCTGTGGGAGTCCTGTTAAGTAAGTCTGATTGTAAGCCAACAAGTTGAAGATTTGGACCTACATTTTCTTCTATAAGATGCAGGGTCTCTGGTCTGATTCCAAGTCCTTGATCCATTGTGAGTTGATTTTTGTGCAGGGTGAGAGGTAGGGGTTTAGTTTCATTCTGTTGCATATGGATTTCCAATTTTTCCAGCACCATTTGTTGAAGAGGCTATCTTTTCTCCATTGCATATTTTTGGCACCTTTGTCTAGTATGAGAAAATTGTATTTATTTGGGGTTGTGTCCATGTCCTCTATTCTGTATCATTGATCTACCTGTCTATTTTGGTACCAATACCATGCCATTTTTGTTACTATTGCTTTGTAGTATAGTTGAAGTTCTGGTATTGCAATACCCCCAGCTTCATGTTTCCTGTGAAGGATTGCTTTAGATACTCTGGGTTTCTTATTCTTCCAGATGAATTTCATAATTGCTTGCTCTATTTCTGTAAGGTACGTCATTGGGATTTTAATTGGAATTGCATTGAATCTGTATAGCACTTTTGATAGTATGGCCATTTTGACAATATTAATTCTGCCTATCCAAGAACAAGGGAGATCTTTCCATCTTCTAAGGTTTTCTTTAATTTCTTTCTTTAGTGTTCTGTAGTTCTCATTGTAGAGGTTTTTCACCTCTTTTGTGAGATTGATTCCCAAGTATTTTAATTTTTGGATGCTATTGTGAATGGGGTAGTTTTCCTAATTTTTCTTTCCAAAGATTCATCACTTATGTATAAAAATGCATTAGATTTTTTGTGATATTTCCTTGTTCATTCCGAATTTTAGTAATTTGAGTTTTCTCCCTCTTTCTCTTTGTTAGTGTGGCTAAGGGTTTATCAATTTTGTTTATTTTTTCAAAGACCCAAGTATTTATTTTGTTAATTTTCCGATTGTTTCTTTTGTTTCAATTTCGTTGATGTCGGCTCTGATTTTAACTATTTACTGTCTTCTACTACTTTTGGTGTTGGTTTGCTCTTCTTTTTCTAGGGCTTTGAGCTGTAGTGTTAAGTCGTTTATTTGTTGATTTCTACTTCTTTTGTTGAATGCGCTCCATGAAATAAATTTTCCTCTAAGTACTGCTTTCATGGTGTCCCAGAGATTTTGATATGTTTCTTTGTTCTCATTTTCCTATTTGTATCCCTTTAATTTCTTTAGTCTGCCTAAGTGCTCTGGCTAGAGTTTCAATGACAATGTTGATAGAAGTGGTGAAAGAGGACATCCCTGTCTTGTTCCCATTTTTAAAGGGAATGCTTTGTTTTTGTCCATTAAGAATTATGTTGGCCATGGGCTTAGCATAAATAGCCTTTACAACATTCAGGTATGTTCCTACTATCCCTATTTTTTCTAGTGTTTTGAGCATGAAGGGGTGTTGTATTTTGTCGAACACTTTTTCCAGATTATTCTTATCCTTAAGTCTATTGACATGATGGATTACGCTTATTGATTTACAGATGTTAAACCATCCTTGCATTCCAGGGATGAACACCACTTGATTGTGGTATACAATTTTCTGAATATGTTTTTGAATATGGTTTGCCAATATTTTGTTAAGGATCTTTGCATCTATATTCATCAAGGATATTGGTCTAAAATTTTCTTTCCTTGATGTGTCTTTGCCTGGTTTGGGTATGAGGGTGATATTAGCTTCATAGAATGAGTTTGGTAGGGTACCCTCCTTTTCTATTTCCTGGAATACTTTGAGAAGTATTGGAATGAGTTCTCTTTGAGGGTCTTGTAGAACTTGGCTAAGAATCCATCTTGTCCTGGTCTTTTCTTGGATGGAAGGTTTTTAATGACTTCTTCTATTTCATTTCTTGTTATTGATCTGTTTAAATTGTGTATGTCCTCCTGGTTCAGTTTGGAAGGAGCATATGCCTGCAGAAATTTGTCAGGGTCTTCGGTAGTTCTATTTTGTTGGAATACAGATTTTCAAAGTAGGTTCTCATTATGTTATGCATCTCAGTGGTGTCTGTCGTGATATTTCCTTTTTCATCACGAACTTTAGTAATTTGAGTCTTTTCTTTGTTAGTGTGGCTAAGGGTTTGTCTATTTTGTTTACTTTCTCAAAGAACCAACTTTTTGTTATGTCAATTTTTTGAATAGTTTCTTTTGTTTCAATTTAATTTCAGCTCTTATTTTAATTATTTCCTGTCTTCTACTACTTTTGCTATCATTCTGTTCTTCTTTTTCTAGGGCTTTGAGCTGTAGTGTTAGGTCATTTAGTTGTTGACTTTTCATTCTTTTCTGGAATGCGCTCCATGCAATGAATTTTCCTCTTAGTACCACTTTCAGTGTCCCAGAGATTTTGATATGTTTTATCATCATTCTCATTGACCTCTAAGAATTTTTTTTATCTCCTCCCTGATGTTTCCTGTTATCCATGTTTCATTCAATAGCATATTATTTAGTCTCCAAGTGTTGGAGTAATTTCCTTTTTTTGATTTTTGTCATTGATTTCTACTCTCTGTCCATTATGATGTGATAGAACCCAAGGCAGTATCTCTATTTTTTTTGCATTTCCTATGGGCTGCTTTGCGGCGTAACATATGGTCTATTCTCAAGAAGGTTCCATGTGCTGCTGAGAAGAAAGTGAATCTGCTCGTTAATGGATAGAATATTCTATATGTGTCTCTTACATCTAGTTGTTTGATTGTTTTAGTGAGTTCTATGGTTTCTTTGGTTCGTTTTTGTTTGAAAGATCTATCTAGTGGTGACAGTGATGTGTTAAAGTGACCCAGAAGTATTGTGTTGTGGTCCATTTGATTCCTGAAATTGAAAAGGATTTGTTTGATCTTCAGGGATGCAACAATGTTTGGGGCATAAATATTTACTATCATTGTGTCTTCCCGATTTATGGTTCCCTTAAGCAATATGAAATGTCCTTCTTTACCCCTTGTGACTAATTTTAGCTTGAAGTCCAGTTTATCTGATATAAGGATGGAAACCCCGGCTTTTTTTTACTGAGTCCATGTGCTTGGTAGGTTTTTTTCCCATCCTTTCACCTTTAGTCTGTGGATGTCTTTTTTTATGAGATGAGTCTTTTGCAGGCAGCATATTGTTGTGTCTTTCTTTTTAATTCATTCTGCCAGTCTATGTCTTTTGATTGATGAGTTTAGGCCATTAACGTTCAGGGTTATTATTGAGATATGATTTGTATTCCCAGTCATTTGGGCTTATTTTTGGTTTTTAAGTTGGCTTGGTTTCTATTTGAGTGGTTTTTCTCTAAGGTAGTTCCTCCCTTTGCGGACCTCCATTGTTGTTTTTCATTTCCTCCTAATGGAACATTTTGTTGAGAACATTCTGTAGTGCAGGCTTTCTATTTGTAAATTCTTTTATCTTTTGTTTATCATGGAAGGATTTTATTTTGTTTTCAAATCTGAACGTTAGTTTTGCTGGGCATAGGATTCTTGGTTGACAACCATGGTTCTTTCAGAGCTTGAAATATGTCATTCCAGGTCCTTGTAGCTTTTAGAGTCTGGGTTGAGAAGTCGGCTGCTATCAGTATTGGTTTCCCCCTGTATGTAAGCTGATGCTTTTCTCTTGCAGCCTTCAAAATCCTATCTTTATTTTGAATGTTAGGCAATTTCATTATAATGTGGCTTGGTGTGGATCTGTTGTGATTTTGTGCATTTGGTGTTCTGTAAGCCTCTTGTATTTGATTTTCCATTTCATTCTTCAGGTTTGGGAAATTTTCTGATATTATTTCATTGAATAGGTTGTTCATTCCTTTGTTTTGTATCTCTGTGCCTTCCTCAATCCCAATAATTCTTCAATTTGGTCTTTTCATGATGTCCCATAGTTCTTGTAGATTCTGTTCATGATTTCTTACCATCTTCTCTGTTTGGGTGACTTTATTTTCAAGATTAAATATTTTGTTTTCATTGTCTGAAGTTCTGTCTTCCAAGTGGTCAAGACTTTCCACTGAGTTTTTTATTTGGTTTATTGTTTTCTTCATTTTGAGAATTTCTGTTTGGTTTTTTTTGAGAATCTCTATCTCTTTGTTGAAATGATCTTTTGCTTCCGGAAGTTGCTCTTTCAACTGCTGACTGGTATTATCATTCATCGCCTGCATTTGCTGTCTTAACTCATCCTTTGCTTTGTGAATCGTCTTTTTTTTTTACCTTTTTTAAAATTTTAATTGAAAATCATAAATTTACATAAGGCAATATTGTTTGATTCATTGTTATTTTTTCCCTTCCCCCCACCCCTCTTTTCCCTCTATACAGTCCTTCCTTTCTCCATTCTTACCACCCTCCTTATCCCTAACCCTAAACCTAACCCTAACCTTAATGCTAACCCTTCCTACCCCCCCCTTATATGTTCTCATCCGCTTATCAGTGAGATCATTCGTCCTTTAGTTTTTTGAGATTGGCTTATCTCACTTAGCATGATATCCTCCAATTTCATCCATTTGCCTGCAAATGCCATGATTTTATCATTCTTCATGGCGGAGTAATATTCCATTGTATATGTATGCCACCGTTTCTTTATCCATTCATCAACTGAAGGACATCTAGGTTGGTTCCACAATCTGGCTATAGTGAATTGAGCAGCTATGAACATTGATGTGGCTATATCTCTGTAGTATACTGATTTTAAGTCCTTTGGGTATAGGCCAAGGACTGGGATAGCTGGGTCAAATGGTGGTTCCATTCCAAGCTTTCTGAGGAAGCTCCATACTGCTTTCTAGAGTGGCTGCACTAAGTTGCAACCCCACCAGCAATGTATGAGTGTACCTTTTCCCCTACATCCTCGCCAGCACCTATTGTTGCTTGTGTTCTTGATAATCACCATTCTAATTGGGGTGAGATGGAATCTTAGGGTAGTTTTGATTTGCATTTCTCTTATTACTAGAGATGTTGAATATTTTTTCATATATCTGTTGATTGCTTGTAAATCTTTTTCTGTGAAGTGTCGGTTCATTTCCTTAGCCCATTTGTTGACTGGATTATTTGTATTCTTCGTGTAGAGTTTTTTGAGTTCTTTATATATGCTGGAAATTAGCACTCAATCTGAAGTATGAGTGGCAAAGATTTTCTCCCACTCTGTAGGCTCTCTGTTCACATTCTGGATAGTTTCCTTTGCTGAGAGAAAGCTTTTTAGTTTGAATCTATCCCAGTTATTGATTCTTGCTTTTATTTCTTGGTCTATGGGAGTCCTGTTAAGGAAGTCTGATTGTAAGCCAACAAGTTGAAGATTTGGACCTACATTTTTTTCTATAATCTGCAGGGTCTCTGGTCTGATTCCGAGGTCTTTGATCCATTTTGAGTTGAGTTTTGTGCAGGGTGAGAGATAGGGGTTTAATTTCATTCTGTTGCATATGGTTTTCCAGTTTTCCCAGCACCATTTGTTGAAGAGGCTATCTTTTCTCCATTGCATATTTTTGGCACCTTTGTCTAGTATGAGAAAATTGTATTTATTTGGGGTTGTGTCCATGTGCTCTATTCTGTACCATTGATCTACCTTTCTATTTTGGTACCAATACCATGCCGTTTTTGTTATTATTGCTTTGTAGTCGAGTTGAAGATCTGGTATTGCGATACCCCCTGCTTCACTCTTTCTACTGAGGATTGCTTTAGCTATTCTGAGGTTTTTTTTTTTTTTTCACCCCTGGTCCAAGTTTATTGTGTCTCCCTGAAGGCTTTAACTGAAGAAATGAAATGTACACTCATGGAAAAAAGTGGGCCTTTGTGATAAAATAGCCTCAGCCATTTGGCTTGCGGACTCTGACTATACTATAAAGGTTTGTGCTAAATGTGGGTACAACAGGAAAGGAGTGGAGGTAAAACAACATCATGATGGCTGGATGCCTCTTGGGTCACAGTGTCCACTGGAATGATGCCTTCTTCAGTAGTAAAGTGGTAGGAATCACCATGAGCAAAAATCCAGTACCAGGTCTGTAGGCAGATGGACTAGCAGAAGGAAGGTGGTGAGAAGGTCCAGGTGAACACTCAGCAATCAGGAGGCACAAGACCTAATTCACTTTGGATGGAGTGTTGTCAGTTTGCACTGAAGGTCTGAAGAGAAACTCAGGTCTTCTAACTCCCAGTAACACTGCTGGTGGCAGTGCTTGCTTAGTAGTTGCCTCTTTTCTCACAGCAAGGTCAACAGTTCCAAAATTAAAAACAAAACAAAACAAAACAAAAAAACTACCTCCAGAGTTCCTGCCACATTCTGACAAGCTCTTCTGGGTTGCAGGTCCAGTTCTTGAAAATGTGGAGTCCATGGCTGCAGCTACTAAAAGTTATCTGCTTCAATGATTGCAGGACACTGTAGCAAAACTTTTTCAACCTCCAATCCTGGACAGTTCATGTTTTGTCACAGAATTTCAAGCTTTGAGTTCCAGTTTTTATTTTTCTCCTTTCTCTGGAGGAAAACCTCTTATCACCACAGTCTTAAGATTCTTCTGAGGTACATCCAGATTTAATTATAAAAGAGCTAAAGACCAACACAGTTTTCTCCAAAAAAAGTCATTTTTTTTTTTCTGGAAGCAAATCATTTGTCTCTGCCCTTTAGGTAAAGGGAACAGTCAACTGATTTTTTTTCAGACAGTTGAATGAAACAGCATAATTGGCTAAAATCTAATCAGACAAACTACACTTAAGTGTTCATGTTCTCTTGCTTTGAGCTGTACCACTTGGTAAGCACCACTCCACAAAATTAAAATGTTTGAAATTCAACTATTCAAACATTTTTAGTGTTTGCAGGATAATGGTCTGAAATTTGATAAAAAGCAGCTGACAATTAACACAGAAACAAAAAATGGCATTTTGGCTACCTCATTATCACACTTATAAGCAAGTAGAATACATGGCAGGCCAGGAAAGTTTCAAATAGCTGATTTTTGAGTTTCAGCAGGAGTTTGAACAAAACTTCTCAGAGCACATTATCCTTCAAATAAAGAAAAAACCCAAAACATCTTTGGTAATTCCATGCCTGTTCCAATGAACCTGCAAAATGGTCAAAGATAGATAGGTAGTCAGGCACCAGTATAAGCAGCTGAAAACAAAGAACCGCTGGGCCAAAGATTAAATATGCTTCTTGATACTACAGAACACATCCACTCTCATTTGTAGCTGCTTTACATTGGGTGCCATGGTACCATATGCATCAGCCATCCTTCAGGCACCCCATGGTGAAAGGAAAGGATCCAGAATAGAAGCCAGCGGGGCTTGTTGTTACCCCAAATATCTATTATGCATAGTAACAGCTCACATATCCCAGGGACTCAAACAGGGGCTTCAAATGGGTAGTGAAGGATCCCAAACGACATCTAGGCCTCAGTTTCCTCCCCGTGGCATAAAGGAATTGGCACACAGGAATTGTTCTTAACTCTTCTGGGTCACAGGCCCCTTTGAAAACTTGCTAGCTGTGGATTATCCTTCCTTATAATGCACGTTCCCACAAATTTTCTGCATACACTATCTGGGAGTTTTGGCGATCTCCAACTCCAATCCAAGTTTCCCAGGATCAAAATTCCACGGATGGGTAACTGTTAAGTTTTCTTATAACTGAAAAGAATTTACAATACTCATCCTTTATGTATACCAACGCTGTGTAGTTTAGAAAGCCCTTTTCAACCCCACACACAACGACAGGCAGAGGAGGAAACTGAGGCGCACGCAAATTACAGAGTGACTTGCCTAAGGTGACTCGGCCAGCTGATGGCTAGGCCCGGAAGCAAACCCAGCTCTTCTACTCCGAGCTCGTATCCCCACCCCGGAGCTGCTGCCAGAGATCCCGCATCTCACTAAGGCGGCATGAGGAGGAAAAGGCAAAGTAGAAAGCCCACCACCAACCGTCCTCCAGCTCCCTCCTGCCCCAGCGAAAGCCCACCACCAACCATCGTCCAGCTCCCTCCTGCCCCCCCAGTTGGGTTCTTGCAGGCCCGGGGTGGCGCCAAACTTCCAGGCCGCCCCAGCCAGCCCCGCCTCCCAGGCCGCGCCAAATCCCTCCTCTGCCGCCGCCTTCCCAGGAGCGGGGCGGAGCAGTTGCCTGCCGCCACTGACCACCCGGAGGACTCCTCGTGGAATCGCAAACGCATAGGCCACCACCCGAGTTCTGCGTACAAGGAGGAAGACACGGCGCGAGCGCCAACCTCCGCTGGGCGCGCGCCGCGGCAGCCAGGCCTGCGCCCCAAGAGCTGGATGCCAGAGCAGGAGAAAGAGCCGCCAACCACCAAGTGCCTGCTCCTTCGCCCTACCAGACAGGGGAGGGGGAAGGCGCGCCAGGGCTTCTACGAGTTAGGGGCCTGACTCCCCAGGGATGAGAAAAGATGGCTCCTCCAATCCGCTCTGCAGCTACCGTCCTGGCTGCTGGGAATGAACAAAAAAGAGAAAAAATCCAGGGTTTTATGGAAATCCATCGAGTGCATTTGCTCAGAAAAGGCAAATCAGTTGCAGACTAACACTGCGTGCATAAGAAAAGCTCAATTCATGGAAATCGAAACAGTTTCTTATAACAGAACCACCGTGCATGCTGGAACCACCCTTTCTGGTGAGAAAAGTCGGTAAGAGGAGTGGAGATGAGAGGCAAAATTTCATTGAATTCCTTTCTTGAAACTTTCTCAGAAGGTCAACTTCAATTTCAGTCCTATTCAACTTGTACGTTACAGTACTGCAACAGAAATACATAAGTGACTTCTCAAAAAAAGGTCGAGGTAGAGTGCTCAGATGTTGGGGACAGAGTGGGAATGAGGAAATGAGAAATAAACCCGAGTTTCATGGAAATCCACTTGTGCATTTGCTCAGGAAATGCAATTCAGTTGCAGCATAACACTGCGTACATAGGGAAAGCTCAATTCATGGAGATGGAAACAGTTTCTTAGAAGCACTGTGCATGGTGGAACCACCCTGTCAGCCGAGAAATGTCAGTATAAGAAGTGGAGATGGTGAGATGGTAGGCAAAGTTTCATTAAGTTCCATTTGTGAAAGTTTCTCAGAAGGTCAAATTCAATTTCAGCCCTAATGAACCTGCACGTTAGAGTACAGCAACAGCAATACCTAAGGGGCTTGTCTAGCAAACCTAGAGGTAGAGTGCACAGATGTTGGGGACAGAGGGAGCATGAGGAGAAGAGAAAATATCCAGAGGTTTATGGAAATCCAGTACTGCATTTGCTTAGACAACGCAATTCAGTTGCAGCCTAACGCTGCGTGCCTACGGAAAGCTGAAATTTATGGAAATTGAAACAGTTTCTTATAGGACATGCACTGTGTATGGTGGAACCAACACTTCAGCGGACAAAAGTCGCTATAAGAAGGGAAGATGATCGACAAAGTTTCCTTGAAACCCATTCGTGAAACTTTGTCATAAAATCAGCATCAATTTCAGCCCTGTTCAACCTGCACGTTAGGGTATTGAAACAGCTATACATAAGGGGCTTGTCTAGAGAGCCTGGAAGGAGCGTGTGCAGTTGTTGGGGCAGAGTGGGATTGAGGAAAAGAGAAAAAAAACAGAGTGTCGTGGATACACAGATGTGCATTTGCTGAGAAACGCACGTCGGTTGCATTCTAACACTGTGTGCTACAGGGAAGGTTCAACTCCTGGCAATCTAAAGAGTTTGTTACAAGAGAAGCGCCGCGCAACCTGCACGTTAGAGTACTGAAACAGCCATACATAAGGGGCTTGTCTAGTGAAACTGGAAGGAGAGTGTTCGGTTGTTGGGGGCTGAGTGGAAATGAGGAAAAGAGAAAAAAAGCAGAATCATTGAAACCCAGGCGTGCATTTGCTGAGAAAACGGACTTCGGTTGCATCCTAATACTGTGTGCTCCAGCGACGGTTCAACTCATGGCAATCTAAAGAGCTTGTTATAAGAGAAGCGCCGTGCATGGTGTACCAGCACGGCTGTGGAGCAAATTGGGCATAAGGGTGGGAGATGATAGTCAACGTGTCATTGAAATCCATTCGTGAAACTGTCAGAGAATCAACTTCAATTACATCCCTATTCAACCTGCACGTTAGAGTCCTGCAACAGCAATACCTATTGGGCTTGTCTAGCAAACCTAGAGGTAGAGTGCTCAGATGTTGGGAGCAGAGGGAGCATGAGGAGAAGAGAAAATATCCAGAGGTTTATGGAAATCCAGTACTGCATTTGCTCAGACAACGCAATTCAGTTGCAGCCTAACACTGCGTGCCTACGGAAAGCTGAAATTTATGGAAATTGAAACAGTTTCTTATAGGACATGCACTGTGTATGGTGGAACCAACACTTCAGCGGACAAAAGTCGCTATAAGAAGGGAAGATGATCGACAAAGTTTCCTTGAAACCCATTCGTGAAACTTTCTCATAAAATCAACATCAATTTCAGCCCTGTTCAACCTGCACGTTAGAGTCCTGGAACAGCTACACATAAGGAGCTTGTCTAGGAAACCTGGAAGTAGAGTGCTCAGGTGTTGGCGGCAGAGTGGGAAAGAGGAAAGAGAAAACACCCAGAGTTTCATGGAAATCCAGGCATGCATGTGCTGAGAAAACGCACTTCGGTTGCACCCTAACACTGTGTGCTACAGGGAAGGTTCACCTCATGGCAATCGAAACAGTTTGTTATAAGAGAAGCGCCGTGCATGGTGTACCAGCACAGCTGTGGAGCAAATTGGGCATCAGGGTGGGAGATGATAGTCAACGTGTCATTGAAATCCATTCGTGAAACTGTCAGAAAATCAACTTCAGTTTCATCCGTATTCAATCTGTGCACTAGAGTACTGCAACAGTAATACCTAAGGGGCTTGTCTTGATAAGCTTGTGGTCGATTGCTCAGATGTTGGGGGCAGAGTGGGAATGAAAAAAGAGAAAATATACCCCAGATTTACATATGAGTCCAGTTGTCCCTTTGCTCAAAAAACGCCATTCAGTTGCAGCCTACCGCTGGGTGCATAGGGAAAGCTCAATTCATGGAAATGGAACCAGTTTGGTATAAGAGAAGCAGCGTGCATGGTGGAACCACCTGTTCTGTGCAGGTAAGTGGGCTCAGAACCGGAGATGACAGGCAACGTTTCATGAAAATCGATTTTTGAAACCGTATCAGAAAACCAACCTCAATTTCAGCCCTATTCAACCTGCACGTTAGAGTCCTGGAACAGCTACACATGAGGAGCTTGTCTAGGAAACCTGGAAGTAGAGTGCTCAGGTGTTGGCGGCAGAGTGGGAAAGAGGAAAGAGAAAACACCCAGAGTTTCATGGAAATCCAGGCGTGCATGTGCTGAGAAAACGCACTTCGGTTGCACCCTAACACTGTGTGCTACAGGGAAGGTTCACCTCATGGCAATCGAAACAGCTTGTTATAAGAGAAGCGCCATGCATTGTGTACCAGCACAGCTGCAGAGCAAATTGGGCATGAGGAGGGGAGATGATAGTCAACGTGTCATTGACATCCATTCGTGAAACTCTGTCAGAAAATCAACTTCAATTTCTGCCCCATTCAACCTGCACGTTAGAGTACTGCAACAGCAATACCTATTGGGCTTGTCTAGCAAACCTAGAGGTAGAGTGCTCAGATGTTGGGAGCAGAGGGAGCATGAGGAGAAGAGAAAATATCCAGAGGTTTATGGAAATCCAGTACTGCATTTGCTCAGACAACGCAATTCAGTTTCAGCCTAACACTGCGTGCCTACGGAAAGCTGAAATTTATGGAAATTGAAACAGTTTCTTATAGGACATGCACTGTGTATGGTGGAACCAACACTTCAGCGGACAAAAGTCGCTATAAGAAGGGACGATGATCGACAAAGTTTCCTTGAAACCCATTCGTGAAACTTTGTCATAAAATCAACATCAATTTCAGCCCTGTTCAACCAGCACGTTAGAGTCCTGGAACAGCTACACATAAGGAGCTTTTCTAGGAAACCTGGAAGTAGAGTGCTCAGGTGTTGGCAGCAGAGTGGGAAAGAGGAAAGAGAAAACACCCAGAGTTTCATGGAAATCCAGGCGTGCATGTGCTGAGAAAACGCACTTCGGTTGCACCCTAACACTGTGTGCTACAGGGAAGGTTCACCTCATGGCAATTGAAACAGTTTGTTATAAGAGAAGCGCCGTGCATGGTGTACCAGCACATCTGTGGAGCAATTTGGGCATCAGGGTTGGAGATGATAGTCAACGTGTCATTGAAATCCATTCGTGAAACTGTCAGAAAATCAACTTCAATTTCATCCTTATTCAATCTGTGCACTAGAGTACTGCAACAGTAATACCTAAGGGGCTTGTCTTGATAAGCTTGTGGTCGATTGCTCAGATGTTGGGGGCAGAGTGGGAATGAAAAAAGAGAAAATAAACCCCAGATTTACATATGAGTCCAGTTGTCCCTTTGCTCAAAAAACGCCATTCAGTTGCAGCCTACCACTGGGTGCATAGGGAAAGCTCAATTCATGGAAATGGAACCAGTTTGGTATAAGAGAAGCAGCGTGCATGGTGGAACCACCTGTTCTGTGCAGGTAAGTGGGCTCAGAACCGGAGATGACAGGCAACGTTTCATGAAAATCGATTTTTGAAACTGTACCAGAAAATCAACCTCAATTTCAGCCCTATTCAACCTGCACGTTAGATTCCTGGAACAGCTATACATAAGGAGCTTGTCTAGAAAACCTGGAAGTAGAGTGCTCACGTGTTGGGGGCAGAGTGCGAAAGAGGAAAGAGAAAACACCCAGAGTTTCATGGAAATCCAGGCGTGCATGTGCTGAGAAAACGCACTTCGGTTGCACCCTAACACTGTGTGCTACAGGGAAGGTTCACCTCATGGCAATCGAAACAGCTTGTTATAAGAGAAGCGCCATGCATTGTGTACCAGCACAGCTGCAGAGCAAATTGGGCATGAGGAGGGGAGATGATAGTCATTTCATTGAAATCCATTCGTGAAACTCTGTCAGAAAATCAACTTCAATTTCTGCCCCATTCAACCTGCACGTTAGAGTACTGCAACAGCAATACCTATCGGGCTTGTCTAGCAAACCTAGAGGTAGAGTGGTCAGATGTTGGGAGCAGAGGGATCATGAGGAGAAGAGAAAATATCCAGAGGTTTATGGAAATCCAGTACTGTATTTGCTCAGACAACGCAATTCAGTTGCAGCCTAACACTGCGTGCCTACAGAAAGCTGAAATTTATGGAAATTGGAACAGTTTCTTATAGGACATGCACTGTGTATGGTGGAACCAACACGTCAGTGGACAAAAGTCGCTATAAGAAGGGAAGATGATCGACAAAGTTTCCTTGAAACCCATTCGTGAAACTTTGTCATAAAATCAGCATCAATTTCAGACCTGTTCAACCTGCACGTTAGGGTACTGAAACAGCTATACATAAGGGGCTTGTCTAGTGAGCCCGGAAGGAGCGTGTGCAGTTGTTGGGGCAGAGTGGGATTGAGGAAAAGAGAAAAATCCAGAGTGTCGTGGATACACAGATGTTCATTTGCTGAGAAACGCACGTCGGTTGCATCCTAACACTGTGTGCTACGGGGAAGGTTCAACTCATAGCAATCTAAAGAGTTTGTTACAAGAGAAGCGCCGCGCAACCTGCACGTTAGAGTACTGAAACAGCCATACATAAGGGGCTTGTCTAGTGAAACTGGAAGGAGAGTGTTCGGTTGTTGGGGGCTGAGTGGAAATGAGGAAAAGAGAAAAAAAGCAGAATCATTGAAACCCAGGCGTGCATTTGCTGAGAAAATGGACTTCGGTTGCATCCTAATACTGTGTGCTCCATGGACGGTTGAACTCATTGCACTCTAAACAGTTTGTTATAAGAGAAGCGCCGTGCATGGTGTACCAGCACAGCTGTGGAGCAAATTGGGCATAAGGGTGGGAGATGATAGTCAACGTGTCATTGAAATCCATTTGTGAAACTGTCAGAGAATCAACTTCAATTTCATCTCTGTTCAATCTGTGCATTAGAGTACTGCAACAGTAATACCTAAGGGGCTTGTCGTGATAACCTTGTGGTCGATTGCTGAGATGTTGGGGGCAGAGTGGGAATGAAAAAAGAGAAAAAAACCCCCAGATTTACATGGAAGTCCAGTTGTCCCTTTGCTCAAAAAACGCCATTCAGTTGCAGCCTACCACTGGGTGCATAGGGAAAGCTCAATTCATGGAAATGGAAACAGTTTGGTATAAGAAAAGCAGCGTGCATGGTGGAACCACGTGTTCAGTGCAGGTAGGTGGGCTCAGAACCGGAGATGACAGGCAACCTTTCATGAAAATCGGTTTTTGAAACGGTATCAGAAAATCAACCTCAATTTCAGCCCTATTCAACCTGCACGTTAGAGTCCTGGAACAGCTACACATACGGAGCTTGTGTAGGAAACCTGGAAGAAGAGTGCTCAGGTGTTGGCGGCAGAGTGGGAAAGAGGAAAGAGAAAACACCCAGAGTTTCATGGAAATCCAGGCGTGCATTTGTTGAGAAAACGCACTTCGGTTGCACCCTAACACTGTGTGCTACAGGGAAGGTTCACCTCATGGCAATCGAAACAGTTTGTTATAAGAGAAGCGCCATGCATTGTGTACCTGCACAGCTGCAGAGCAAATTGGGCATGAGGAGGGGAGATGATAGTCAACGTGTCATTGAAATCCATTCGTGAAACTGTCAGAAAATCATCTTCAATTTCATCCGTATTCAATCTGTGCACTCGAGTACTGCAACAGTAATACCTAAGGGGCTTGTCTTGATAACCTTGTGGTCGATTGCTGACATGTTGGGGGCAGAGTGGGAATGAAAAAAGAGAAAAAAAACCCCAGATTTACATGGAAGTCCAGTTGTCCCTTTGCTCAAAAACGCCATTCAGTTGCAGCCTACCACTGGGTGCATAGGGAAAGCTCAATTCATGGAAACGGAAACAGTTTGGTATAAGAAAAGCAGCGTGCATGGTGGAACCACGTGTTCAGTGCAGGTAGGTGGGCTCAGAACCGGAGATGACAGGCAACGTTTCATGAAAATCGATTTTTGAAACGGTATCAGAAAATCAACCTCAATTTCAGCCCTATTCAACCTGCACGTTAGAGTCCTGGAACAGCTATACATAAGGAGCTTGTCTAGAAAACCTGGAAGTAGAGTGCTCAGGTGTTGGGGGCAGAGTGGGAAAGAGGAAAGAGAAAACACCCAGAGTTTCATGGAAATCCAGGCGTGCATGTGCTGAGAAAACGCACTTCGGTTGCACCCTAACACTGTGTGCTACAGGGAAGGTTCACCTCATGGCAATCGAAACAGCTTGTTATAAGAGAAGCGCCATGCATTGTGTACCAGCACAGCTGCAGAGCAAATTGGGCATGAGGAGGGGAGATGATAGTCAACGTGTCATTGACATCCATTCGTGAAACTCTGTCAGAAAATCAACTTCAATTTCTGCCCCATTCAACCTGCACGTTAGAGTACTGCAACAGCAATACCTATTGGGCTTGTCTAGCAAACCTAGAGGTAGAGTGCTCAGATGTTGGGAGCAGAGGGAGCATGAGGAGAAGAGAAAATATCCAGAGGTTTATGGAAATCCAGTACTGCATTTGCTCAGACAACGCAATTCAGTTGCAGCCTAACACTGCGTGCCTACGGAAAGCTGAAATTTATGGAAATTGAAACAGTTTCTTATAGGACATGCACTGTGTATGGTGGAACCAACACTTCAGCGGACAAAAGTCGCTATAAGAAGGGAAGATGATCGACAAAGTTTCCTTGAAACCCATTCGTGAAACTTTGTCATAAAATCAACATCAATTTCAGCCCTGTTCAACCTGCACGTTAGAGTCCTGGAACAGCTACACATAAGGAGCTTGTCTAGGAAACCTGGAAGTAGAGTGCTCAGGTGTTGGCGGCAGAGTGGGAAAGAGGAAAGAGAAAACACCCAGAGTTTCATGGAAATCCAGGCGTGCATGTGCTGAGAAAACGCACTTCGGTTGCACCCTAACACTGTGTGCTACAGAGAAGGTTCACCTCATGGCAATCGAAACAGTTTGTTATAAGAGAAGCGCCGTGCATGGTGTACCAGCACAGCTGTGGAGCAAATTGGGCATGAGGAGGGGAGATGATAGTCAACGTGTCATTGAAATCCATTCGTGAAACTGTCGGAAAATCAACTTCAATTTCATCCGTATTCAATCTGTGCACTAGAGTACTGCAACAGTAATACCTAAGGGGCTTGTCTTGATAAGCTTGTTGTCGATTGCTCAGATGTCGGGGGCAGAGTGGGAATGAAAAAAGAGAAAATAAACCCCAGATTTACATATGAGTCCAGTTGTCCCTTTGCTCAAAAGCGCCATTCAGTTGCAGCCTACCACTGGGTGCATAGGGAAAGCTCAATTCATGGAAACGGAAACAGTTTGGTATAAGAAAAGCAGCGTGCATGGTGGAACCACGTGTTCAGTGCAGGTAGGTGGGCTCAGAACCGGAGATGACAGGCAACGTTTCATGAAAATCGATTTTTGAAACCGTATCAGAAAATCAACCTCAATTTCAGCCCTATTCAACCTGCACGTTAGAGTCCTGGAACAGCTATACATAAGGAGCTTGTCTAGAAAACCTGGAAGTAGAGTGCTCAGGTGTTGGGGGCAGAGTGGGAAAGAGGAAAGAGAAAACACCTAGAGTTTCATGGAAATCCAGGCGTGCATGTGCTGAGAAAACGCACTTCGGTTGCACCCTAACACTGTGTGCTACAGGGAAGGTTCACCTCATGGCAATCGAAACAGCTTGTTATAAGAGAAGCGCCGTGCATTGTGTACCAGCACAGCTGCAGAGCAAATTGGGCATGAGGAGGGGAGATGATAGTCATTTCATTGAAATCCATTCGTGAAACTCTGTCAGAAAATCAACTTCAATTTCTGCCCCATTCAACCTGCACGTTAGAGTACTGCAACAGCAATACCTATTGGGCTTGTCTAGCAAACCTAGAGGTAGAGTGCTCAGATGTTGGGAGCAGAGGGAGCATGAGGAGAAGAGAAAATATCCAGAGGTTTATGGAAATCCAGTACTGCATTTGCTCAGACAACGCAATTCAGTTGCAGCCTAACACTGCGTGCCTACGGAAAGCTGAAATTTATGGAAATTGAAACAGTTTCTTATAGGACATGCACTGTGTATGGTGGAACCAACACTTCAGCGGACAAAAGTCGCTATAAGAAGGGACGATGATCGACAAAGTTTCCTTGAAACCCATTCGTGAAACTTTGTCATAAAATCAACATCAATTTCAGCCCTGTTCAACCAGCACGTTAGAGTCCTGGAACAGCTACACATAAGGAGCTTGTCTAGGAAACCTGGAAGTAGAGTGCTCAGGTGTTGGCAGCAGAGTGGGAAAGAGGAAAGAGAAACACCCAGAGTTTCATGGAAATCCAGGCGTGCATGTGCTGAGAAAACGCACTTCGGTTGCACCCTAACACTGTGTGCTACAGGGAAGGTTCACCTCATGGCAATCGAAACAGTTTGTTATAAGAGAAGCGCCGTGCATGGTGTACCAGCACAGCTGTGGAGCAATTTGGGCTTCAGGGTTATCGATGATAGTCAACGTGTCATTGAAATCCATTCGTGAAACTGTCAGAAAATCAACTTCAATTTCATCCGTATTCAATCTGTGCACTAGAGTACTGCAACAGTAATACCTAAGGGGCTTGTCTTGATAAGCTTGTGGTCGATTGCTCAGATGTTGGGGGCAGAGTGGGAATGAAAAAAGAGAAAATAAACCCCAGATTTACATATGAGTCCAGTTGTCCCTTTGCTCAAAAAACGCCATTCAGTTCCAGCCTACCCCTGGGTGCATAGGGAAAGCTCAATTCATGGAAATGGAACCAGTTTGGTATAAGAGAAGCAGCGTGCATGGTGGAACCATCTGTTCTGTGCAGGTAAGTGGGCTCAGAACCGGAGATGACAGGCAACGTTTCATGAAAATCGATTTTTGAAACCGTATCAGAAAATCAACCTCAATTTCAGCCCTATTCAACCTGCACGTTAGAGTCCTGGAACAGCTACACATAAGGAGCTTGTCTAGGAAACCTGGAAGTAGAGTGCTCAGGTGTTGGGGGCAGAGTGGGAAAGAGGAAAGAGAAAACACCCAGAGTTTCATGGAAATCCAGGCGTGCATGTGCTGAGAAAACGCACTTCGGTTGCACCCTAACACTGTGTGCTACAGGGAAGGTTCACCTCATGGCAATCGAAACAGCTTGTTATAAGAGAAGCGCCATGCATTGTGTACCAGCACAGCTGCAGAGCAAATTGGGCATGAGGGGGGGAGATGATAGTCAACGTGTCATTGAAATCCATTCGTGAAACTGTCAGAAAATCAACTTCAATTTCATCCGTATTCAATCTGTGCACTCGAGTACTGCAACAGTAATACCTAAGGCGCTTGTCGTGATAACCTTGTGGTCGATTACTGAGATGTTGGGGGCAGAGTGGGAATGAAAAAAGAGAAAAAAAACCCCAGATTTACTTGGAAGTCCAGTTGTTCCTTTGCTCAAAAAACGCCATTCAGTTGCAGCCTAACACTGCGTGCCTACGGAAAGCTGAAATTTATGGAAATTGAAACAGTTTCTTATAGGACATGCACTGTGTATGGTGGAACCAACACTTCAGCGGACAAAAGTCGCTATAAGAAGGGAAGATGATCGACAAAGTTTCCTTGAAACCCATTCGTGAAACTTTGTCATAAAATCAACATCAATTTCAGCCCTGTTCAACCTGCACGTTAGAGTCCTGGAACAGCTACACATAAGGAGCTTGTCTAGGAAACCTGGAAGTAGAGTGCTCAGGTGTTGGCGGCAGAGTGGGAAAGAGGAAAGAGAAAACACCCAGAGTTTCATGGAAATCCAGGCGTGCATGTGCTGAGAAAACGCACTTCGGTTGCACCCTAACACTGTGTGCTACAGGGAAGGTTCACCTCATGGCAATCGAAACAGCTTGTTATAAGAGAAGCGCCATGCATGGTGTACCAGCACAGCTGTGGAGCAAATTGGGCATGAGGAGGGGAGATGATAGTCAACGTGTCATTGAAATCCATTCGTGAAACTGTCAGAAAATCAACTTCAATTTCATCCGTATTCAATCTGTGCACTAGAGTACTGCAACAGTAATACCTAAGGGGCTTGTCTTGATAAGCTTGTGGTCGATTGCTGAGATGTTGGGGACAGAGTGGGAATGAAAAAAGAGAAAAAAAACCCCAGATTTACATGGAAGTCCAGTTGTCCCTTTGCTCAAAAAACGCCATTCAGTTGCAGCCTACCGCTGGGTGCATAGGGAAAGCTCAATTCATGGAAATGGAACCAGTTTGGTATAAGAGAAGCAGCGTGCATGGTGGAACCACCGTGTTCTGTGCAGGTAGGTGGGCTCAGAACCGGAGATGACAGGCAACGTTTCATGAAAATCGATTTTTGAAACCGTATCAGAAAATCAACCTCAATTTCAGCCCTATTCAACCTGCACGTTAGAGTCCTGGAACAGCTACACATAAGGAGCTTGTCTAGGAAACCTGGAAGTAGAGTGCTCAGGTGTTGGCGGCAGAGTGGGAAAGAGGAAAGAGAAAACACCCAGAGTTTCATGGAAATCCAGGCGTGCATGTGCTGAGAAAACGCACTTCGGTTGCACCCTAACACTGTGTGCTACAGGGAAGGTTCACCTCATGGCAATCGAAACAGCTTGTTATAAGAGAAGCGCCATGCATTGTGTACCAGCACAGCTGCAGAGCAAATTGGGCATGAGGAGGGGAGATGATAGTCAACGTGTCATTGACATCCATTCGTGAAACTCTGTCAGAAAATCAACTTCAATTTCTGCCCCATTCAACCTGCACGTTAGAGTACTGCAACAGCAATACCTATTGGGCTTGTCTAGCAAACCTAGAGGTAGAGTGCTCAGATGTTGGGAGCAGAGGGAGCATGAGGAGAAGAGAAAATATCCAGAGGTTTATGGAAATCCAGTACTGCATTTGCTCAGACAACGCAATTCAGTTGCAGCCTAACACTGCGTGCCTACGGAAAGCTGAAATTTATGGAAATTGAAACAGTTTCTTATAGGACATGCACTGTGTATGGTGGAACCAACACTTCAGCGGACAAAAGTCGCTATAAGAAGGGAAGATGATCGACAAAGTTTCCTTGAAACCCATTCGTGAAACTTTCTCATAAAATCAACATCAATTTCAGCCCTGTTCAACCTGCACGTTAGAGTCCTGGAACAGCTACACATAAGGAGCTTGTCTAGGAAACCTGGAAGTAGAGTGCTCAGGTGTTGGCGGCAGAGTGGGAAAGAGGAAAGAGAAAACACCCAGAGTTTCATGGAAATCCAGGCGTGCATGTGCTGAGAAAACGCACTTCGGTTGCACCCTAACACTGTGTGCTACAGGGAAGGTTCACCTCATGGCAATCGAAACAGTTTGTTATAAGAGAAGCGCCGTGCATGGTGTACCAGCACAGCTGTGGAGCAAATTGGGCATAAGGGTGGGAGAGGATAGTCAACGTGTCATTGAAATCCATTCGTGAAACTGTCAGAAAATCAACTTCAATTTCATCCGTATTCAATCTGTGCACTAGAGTACTGCAACAGTAATACCTAAGGGGCTTGTCTTGATAACCTTGTGGTCGATTGCTGAGATGTTGGGGGCAGAGTGGGAATGAAATAAGAGAAAAAAACCCCAGATTTACATGGAAGTCCAGTTGTCCCTTTGCTCAAAAAACGCCATTCAGTTGCAGCCTACCGCTGGGTGCATAGGGAAAGCTCAATTCATGGAAACGGAAACAGTTTGGTATAAGAAAAGCAGCGTGCATGGTGGAACCACGTGTTCAGTGCAGGTAGGTGGGCTCAGAACCGGAGATGACAGGCAACGTTTCATGAAAATCGATTTTTGAAACGGTATCAGAAAATCAACCTCAATTTCAGCCCTATTCCACCTGCACGTTAGAGTCCTGGAACAGCTATACATAAGTAGCTTGTCTAGAAAACCTGGAAGTAGAGTGCTCAGGTGTTGGGGGCAGAGTGGGAAAGAGGAAAGAGAAAACACCCAGAGTTTCATGGAAATCCGGCGTGCATGTGCTGAGAAAACGCACTTCGGTTGCACCCTAACACTGTGTGCTACAGGGAAGGTTCACCTCATGGCAATCGAAACAGTTTGTTATAAGAGAAGTGCCGTGCATGGTGTACCAGCACAGCTGTGGAGCAAATTGGGCATAAGGGTGGGAGATGATAGTCAACGTGTCATTGAAATCCATTTGTGAAACTGTCAGAAAATCAACTTCAATTTCATCCGTATTCAATCTGTGCACTAGAGTACTGCAACAGTAATACCTAAGGGGCTTGTCTTGATAAGCTTGTGGTCGATTGCTCAGATGTTGGGGGCAGAGTGGGAATGAAATAGAGAAAATAAACCCCAGATTTACATATGAGTCCAGTTGTCCCTTTGCTCAAAAAACGCCATTCAGTTGCAGCCTACCGCTGGGTGCATAGGGAAAGCTCAATTCATGGAAATGCAACCAGTTTGGTATAAGAGAAGCAGCGTGCATGGTGGAACCACCTGTTCTGTGCAGGTAGGTGGGCTCAGAACCGGAGATGACAGGCAACGTTTCATGAAAATCGATTTTTGAAACCGTATCAGAAAATCAACCTCAATTTCAGCCCTATTCAACCTGCACGTTAGAGTCCTGGAACAGCTACACATAAGGAGCTTGTCTAGGAAACCTGGAAGTAGAGTGCTCAGGTGTTGGCGGCAGAGTGGGAAAGAGGAAAGAGAAAACACCCAGAGTTTCATGGAAATCCAGGCGTGCATGTGCTGAGAAAACGCACTTCGGTTGCACCCTAACACTGTGTGCTACAGGGAAGGTTCACCTCATGGCAATCGAAACAGCTTGTTATAAGAGAAGCGCCATGCATTGTGTACCAGCACAGCTGCAGAGCAAATTGGGCATGAGGAGGGGAGATGATAGTCAACGTGTCATTGAAATCCATTCGTGAAACTCTGTCAGAAAATCAACTTCAATTTCTGCCCCATTCAACCTGCACGTTAGAGTACTGCAACAGCAATACCTATTGGGCTTGTCTAGCAAACCTAGAGGTAGAGTGCTCAGATGTTGGGAGCAGAGGGAGCATGAGGAGAAGAGAAAATATCCAGAGGTTTATGGAAATCCAGTACTGCATTTGCTCAGACAACGCAATTCAGTTGCAGCCTAACACTGCGTGCCTACGGAAAGCTGAAATTTATGGAAATTGAAACAGTTTCTTATAGGACATGCACTGTGTATGGTGGAACCAACACTTCAGCGGACAAAAGTCGCTATAAGAAGGGAAGATGATCGACAAAGTTTCCTTGAAACCCATTCGTGAAACTTTGTCATAAAATCAACATCAATTTCAGCCCTGTTCAACCTGCACATTAGAGTCCTGAAACAGCTACACATAAGGAGCTTGTCTAGGAAACCTGGAAGTAGAGTGCTCAGGTGTTGGCGGCAGAGTGGGAAAGAGGAAAGAGAAAACACCCAGAGTTTCATGGAAATCCAGGCGTGCATGTGCTGAGAAAACGCACTTCGGTTGCACCCTAACACTGTGTGCTACAGGGAAGGTTCACCTCATGGCAATCGAAACAGTTTGTTATAAGAGAAGCGCCGTGCATGGTGTACCAGCACAGCTGTGGAGCAAATTGGGCATAAGGGAGGGAGATGATAGTCAACGTGTCATTGAAATCCATTCGTGAAACTGTCAGAAAATCAACTTCAATTTCATCCGTATTCAATCTGTGCACTAGAGTACTGCAACAGTAATACCTAAGGGGCTTGTCTTGATAAGCTTGTGGTCGATTGCTCAGATGTTGGGGGCAGAGTGGGAATGAAAAAAGAGAAAATAAACCCCAGATTTACATATGAGTCCAGTTGTCCCTTTGCTCAAAAGCGCCATTCAGTTGCAGCCTACCACTGGGTGCATAGGGAAAGCTCAATTCATGGAAACGGAAACAGTTTGGTATAAGAAAAGCAGCGTGCATGGTGGAACCACATGTTCATGTGCAGGTAGGTGGGCTCAGAACCGGAGATGACAGGCAACGTTTCATGAAAATCGATTTTTGAAACCGTATCAGAAAATCAACCTCAATTTCAGCCCTATTCAACCTGCACGTTAGAGTCCTGGAACAGCTATACATAAGGAGCTTGTCTAGAAAACCTGGAAGTAGAGTGCTCAGGTGTTGGGGGCAGAGTGGGAAAGAGGAAAGAGAAAACACCTAGAGTTTCATGGAAATCCAGGCGTGCATGTGCTGAGAAAACGCACTTCGGTTGCACCCTAACACTGTGTGCTACAGGGAAGGTTCACCTCATGGCAATCGAAACAGCTTGTTATAAGAGAAGCGCCGTGCATTGTGTACCAGCACAGCTGCAGAGCAAATTGGGCATGAGGAGGGGAGATGATAGTCATTTCATTGAAATCCATTCGTGAAACTCTGTCAGAAAATCAACTTCAATTTCTGCCCCTTTCAACCTGCACGTTAGAGTACTGCAACAGCAATACCTATTGGGCTTGTCTAGCAAACTTAGAGGTAGAGTGCTCAGATGTTGGGAGCCGAGGGAGCATGAGGAGAAGAGAAAATATCCAGAGGTTTATGGAAATCCAGTACTGCATTTGCTCAGACAACGCAATTCAGTTGCAGCCTAACACTGCGTGCCTACGGAAAGCTGAAATTTATGGAAATTGAAACAGTTTCTTATAGGACATGCACTGTGTATGGTGGAACCAACACTTCAGCGGACAAAAGTCGCTATAAGAAGGGACGATGATCGACAAAGTTTCCTTGAAACCCATTCGTGAAACTTTCTCATAAAATCAACATCAATTTCAGCCCTGTTCAACCAGCACGTTAGAGTCCTGGAACAGCTACACATAAGGAGCTTGTCTAGGAAACCTGGAAGTAGAGTGCTCAGGTGTTGGCAGCAGAGTGGGAAAGAGGAAAGAGGAAACACCCAGAGTTTCATGGAAATCCAGGCGTGCATGTGCTGAGAAAACGCACTTCGGTTGCACCCTAACACTGTGTGCTACAGGGAAGGTTCACCTCATGGCAATCGAAACAGTTTGTTAAAAGAGAAGCGCCGTGCATGGTGTACCAGCACATCTGTGGAGCAATTTGGGCCTCAGGGTTGGAGATGATAGTCAACGTGTCATTGAAAACCATTCGTGAAACTGTCAGAAAATCAACTTCAATTTCATCCGTATTCAATCTGTGCACTAGAGTACTGCAACAGTAATACCTAAGGGGCTTGTCTTGATAAGCTTGTGGTCGATTGCTCAGATGTTGGGGGCAGAGTGGGAATGAAAAAAGAGAAAATAAACCCCAGATTTACATATGAGTCCAGTTGTCCCTTTGCTCAAAAAACGCCATTCAGTTCCAGCCTACCCCTGGGTGCATAGGGAAAGCTCAATTCATGGAAATGGAACCAGTTTGGTATAAGAGAAGCAGCGTGCATGGTGGAACCATCTGTTCTGTGCAGGTAAGTGGGCTCAGAACCGGAGATGATCAGCAAAGTTTCATGAAAATCCGATTCTTGAAACCGTGTCAGAAAATCAACTTCAATTTCAGCCCTGTTCAACCTGCACGTTAGAGTCCTGGAACAGCTATACATAAGTAGCTTGTCTAGAAAACCTGGAAGTAGAGTGCTCAGGTGTTGGGGGCAGAGTGGGAAAGAGGAAAGAGAAAACACCCAGAGTTTCATGGAAATCCAGGCGTGCATGTGCTGAGAAAACGCACTTCGGTTGCACCCTAACACTGTGTGCTACAGGGAAGGTTCACCTCATGGCAATCGAAACAGCTTGTTATAAGAGAAGCGCCGTGCATTGTGTACCAGCACAGCTGTGGAGCAAATTGGGCATAAGGGTGGGAGATGATAGTCAACGTGTCATTGAAATCCATTCGTGAAACTGTCAGAAAATCAACTTCAATTTCATCCGTATTCAATCTGTGCACTAGAGTACTGCAACAGTAATACCTAAGGGCGCTTGTCTTGATAAGCCTTGTGGTCGATTGCTCAGATGTTGGGGGCAGAGTGGGAATGAAAAAAGAGAAAATAAACCCCAGATTTACATATGAAGTCCAGTTATCCCTTTGCTCAAAAACGCCATTCAGTTGCAGCCTACCACTGGGTGCATAGGGAAAGCTCAATTCATGGAAATGGAACCAGTTTGGTATAAGAGAAGCAGCGTGCATGGTGGAACCACCTGTTCTGTGCAGGTAAGTGGGCTCAGAACCGGAGATGACAGGCAACGTTTCATGAAAATCGATTTTTGAAACCGGTATCAGAAAATCAACCTCAATTTCAGCCCTATTCAACCTGCACGTTAGAGTCCTGGAACAGCTACACATAAGGAGCTTGTCTAGGAAACCTGGAAGTAGAGTGCTCAGGTGTTGGCGGCAGAGTGGGAAAGAGGAAAGAGAAAACACCCAGAGTTTCATGGAAATCCAGGCGTGCATGTGCTGAGAAAACGCACTTCGGTTGCACCCTAACACTGTGTGCTACAGGGAAGGTTCACCTCATGGCAATCGAACCAGCTTGTTATAAGAGAAGCGCCATGCATTGTGTACCAGCACAGCTGCAGAACAAATTGGGCATGAGGAGGGGAGATGATAGTCAACGTGTCATTGACATCCATTCGTGAAACTCTGTCAGAAAATCAACTTCAATTTCTGCCCCATTCAACCTGCACGTTAGAGTACTGCAACAGCAATACCTATTGGGCTTGTCTAGCAAACCTAGAGGTAGAGTGCTCAGATGTTGGGAGCAGAGGGAGCATGAGGAGAAGAGAAAATATCCAGAGGTTTATGGAAATCCAGTACTGCATTTGCTCAGACAACGCAATTCAGTTGCAGCCTAACACTGCGTGCCTACGGAAAGCTGAAATTTATGGAAATTGAAACAGTTTTTATAGGACATGCACTGTGTATGGTGGAACCAACACTTCAGCGGACAAACGTCGCTATAAGAAGGGAAGATGATCGACAAAGTTTCCTTGAAACCCATTCGTGAAACTTCTCATAAAATCAACATCAATTTCAGCCCTGTTCAACCTGCACGTTAGAGTCGTGGAACAGCTACACATAAGGAGCTTGTCTAGGAAACCTGGAAGTAGAGTGCTCAGGTGTTGGCGGCAGAGTGGGAAAGAGGAAAGAGAAAACACCCAGAGTTTCATGGAAATCCAGGCGTGCATGTGCTGAGAAAACGCACTTCGGATTGCACCCTAACACTGTGTGCTACAGGGAAGGTTCACCTCATGGCAATCGAAACAGTTTGTTATAAGAGAAGCGCCGTGCATGGTGTACCAGCACAGCTGTGGAGCAAATTGGGCATAAGGGTGGGAGATGATAGTCAACGTGTCATTGAAATCCATTCGTGAAACTGTCAGAAAATCAACTTCAATTTCATCCGTATTCAATCCTGTGCACTAGAGTACTGCAACAGTAATACCTAAGGGGCTTGTCTTGATAAGCTTGTGGTCGATTGCTCAGATGTTGGGGGCAGAGTGGGAATGAAAAAAGAGAAAATAAACCCCAGATTTACATATGAGTCCAGTTGTCCCTTTGCTCAAAAAACGCCATTCAGTTGCAGCCTACCGCTGGGTGCATAGGGAAAGCTCAATTCATGGAAATGGAACCAGTTTGGTATAAGAGAAGCAGCGTGCATGGTGGAACCACCTGTTCTGTGCAGGTAGTGGGCTCAGAACCGGAGATGACAGGCAACGTTTCATGAAAATCGATTTTTGAAACGGTATCAGAAAATCAACCTCAATTTCAGCCCTATTCAACCTGCACGTTAGAGTCCTGGAACAGCTACACATAAGGAGCTTGTCTAGGAAACCTGGAAGTAGAGTGCTCAGGTGTTGGCGGCAGAGTGGGAAAGAGGAAAGAGAAAACACCCAGAGTTTCATGGAAATCCAGGCGTGCATGTGCTGAGAAAACGCACTTCGGTTGCACCCTAACACTGTGTGCTACAGGGAAGGTTCACCTCATGGCAATCGAAACAGCTTGTTATAAGAGAAGCGCCATGCATTGTGTACCAGCACAGCAGCAGAGCAAATTGGGCATGAGGGGGGGAGATGATAGTCAACGTGTCATTGAAATCCATTCGTGAAACTGTAAGAAAATCAACTTCAATTTCATCCGTATTCAATCTGTGCACTAGAGTACTGCAACAGTAATACCTAAGGGGCTTGTCTTGATAACCTTGTGGTCGATTGCTGAGATGTTGGGGAGAGAGTGGGAATGAAATAAGAGAAAAAAACCCCCAGATTTACATGGAAGTCCAGTTGTCCCTTTGCTCAAAAAACGCCATTCAGTTGCAGCCTACCGCTGGGTGCATAGGGAAAGCTCCATTCATGGAAACGGAAACAGTTTGGTATAAGAAAAGCAGCGTGCATGGTGGAACCACGTGTTCAGTGCAGGTAGGTGGGCTCAGAACCGGAGATGACAGGCAACGTTTCATGAAAATCGATTTTTGAAACGGTATCAGAAAATCAACCTCAATTTCAGACCTGTTCAACCTGCTACGTTAGGGTACTGAAACAGCTATACATAAGGGGCTTGTCTAGAGAGCCTGGAAGGAGCGTGTGCAGTTGTTGGGGCAGAGTGGGATTGAGGAAAAGAGAAAAATCCAGAGTGTCGTGGATACACAGATGTGCATTTGCTGAGAAACGCACGACGGTTGCATCCTAACACTGTGTGCTACAGAGGAAGGTGCAACTCATAGCAATCTAGAGTTTGTTACAAGAGAAGCGCCGCGCAACCTGCACGTTAGAGTACTGAACATAGCCATACATAAGGGGCTTGTCTAGTGAAACTGGAAGGAGAGTGTTCGCTTGTTGGGGGCTGAGTGGAACATGAGGAAAAGAGAAAAAAAGCAGAATCATTGAAACCCAGGCGTGCATTTGCTGAGAAAATGGACTTCGGTTGCATCCTAATACTGTGTGCTCCAGGGACGGTTCAACTCATTGCACTGTAAAGAGTTTGTTACAAGAGAAGGCGCCGTGCATGGTGTACCAGCACAGCTGTGGAGCAAATTGGGCATAAGGGTGGGAGATGATAGTCAACGTGTCATTGAAATCCATTCGTGAAACTGTCAGAAAATCAACTTCAATTTCATCCGTATTCAATCTGTGCACTAGAGTACTGCAACAGTAATACCTAAGGGGCTTGTCTTGATAAGCTTGTGGTCGATTGCTCAGATGTTGGGGGCAGAGTGGGAATGAAAAAAGAGAAAATAAACCCCAGATTTACATATGAGTCCAGTTGTCCCTTTGCTCAAAAAACGCCATTCAGTTGCAGCCTACCGCTGGGTGCATAGGGAAAGCTCAATTCATGGAAACGGAAACAGTTTGGTATAAGAAAAGCAGCGTGCATGGTGGAACCACCTGTTCTGTGCAGGTAAGTGGGCTCAGAACCGGAGATGACAGGCAACGTTTCATGAAAATCGATTTTTGAAACCGTATCAGAAAATCAACCTCAATTTCAGCCCTATTCAACCTGCACGTTAGAGTCCTGGAACAGCTACACATAAGGAGCTTGTCTAGGAAACCTGGAAGTAGAGTGCTCAGGTGTTGGCGGCAGAGTGGGAAAGAGGAAAGAGAAAACACCCAGAGTTTCATGGAAATCCAGGCGTGCATGTGCTGAGAAAACGCACTTCGGTTGCACCCTAACACTGTGTGCTACAGGGAAGGTTCACCTCATGGCAATCGAAACAGCTTGTTATAAGAGAAGCGCCATGCATTGTGTACCAGCACAGCTGCAGAGCAAATTGGGCATGAGAAGGGAAGATGATCGACAAAGTTTCCTTGAAACCCATTCGTGAAACTTTGTCATAAAATCAACTTCAATTTCTGCCCCATTCAACCTGCACGTTAGAGTACTGCAACAGCAATACCTATTGGGCTTGTCTAGCAAACCTAGAGGTAGAGTGCTCAGATGTTGGGAGCAGAGGGAGCATGAGGAGAAGAGAAAATATCCAGAGGTTTATGGAAATCCAGTACTGCATTTGCTCAGACAACGCAATTCAGTTGCAGCCTAACACTGCGTGCCTACGGAAAGCTGAAATTGATGGAAATTGAAACAGTTTCTTATAGGACATGCAG
>NC_136467.1:130256802-130277408 GCF_902686455.1 Sciurus vulgaris
TGCGCGGCGCTTCTCTTGTAACAAACTCTTTAGATTGCCATGAGTTGAACCTTCCCTGTAGCACACAGTGTTAGGATGCAACCGACGTGCGTTTCTCAGCAAATGCACGCTTGGATTTCCATGAAACTCTGGGTGTTTTCTCTTTCCTCTTTCCCAGTCTGCCTCCAACACCTCAGCACTTGCCTTCCAGGTTTTCTAGACAAGCTCCTTATGTATAGCTGTTCCAGGACTCTAACGTGCAGGTTGAATAGGGCTGAAATTGAGGTTGATTTTCTGATACCGTTTCAAAAATCGATTTTCATGAAACGTTGCCTGTCATCTCCGGTTCTGAGCCCACCTACCTGCACTGAACACGTGGTTCCACCATGTACGCTGCTTTTCTTATACCAAACTGTTTCCGTTTTCATGAATTCAGCTTTCCCTATGCACCCAGTGGTAGGCTGCAACTGAATCGCGTTTTTTGAGCGAAGGGACAACTGGACTTCCATGTAATTCTGGGGTTTTTGTCTCTTTTTTCATTCCCACTCTGCCCCCAACATCTCAGCAATCGACCACAAGGTTATCAAGACAAGCCCCTTAGGTATTACTTTTGCAGTACTCGAGTGCACAGATTGAACAGGGATGAAATTGAAGTTGATTTTCTGACAGTTTCACGAATGGATTTCAATGACACGTTGACGATCATCTCCCACCCTTATGCCCAATTTGCTCTGCAGCTGTGCTGGTACACAATGCATGGCGCTTCTCTTATAACAAACTGTTTCGATTGCCATGAGGTGAACCTTCCCTGTAGCACACAGTGTTAGGGTGCAACCGAAGTGCGTTTTCTCAGCAAATGCACGCCTGGATTTCCATGAAACTCTGGGTGTTTTCTCTTTCCTCTTTCCCACTCTGCCGCCAACACCTCAGCACTCTTCTTCCAGGTTTCCTAGACAAGCTCCTTATGTGTAGCTGTTCCAGGACTCTAACGTGCAGGTTGAATAGGGCTGAAATTGAGATTGATTTTCTGATACCGTTTCAAAAATCGATTTTCATGAAACGTTGTCTGTCATCTCCGGTTCTGAGCCCACCTGCCTGCACAGAACACGTGGTTCCACCATGCACGCTGCTTTTCTTATACCAAACTGTTTCCATTTCCATGAATTGAGCTTTCCCTATGCTCCCAGTGGTAGGCTGCAACTGAATGGCGTTTTTTGAGCAAAGGGACAACTGGACTTCCATGTAAATCTGGGTTTTTTTTCTCTTTTTTCATTCCCACTCTGTCCCCAACATCTCAGCAATCGACCACAACTTTATCACGACAAGCCCCTTAGGTATTACTGTTGCAGTACTCTAATGCACAGATTGAACAGGGATGAAATTGAAGTTGATTCTCTGACAGTTTCACGAATGGATGTCAATGACACATTGACTATCATCTCCCACCCTTATGCCCAATTTGCTCCACAGCTGTGCTGGTACACCATGCACGGCGCTTCTCTCAAAGCAAACTGTTTAGATTGCAATGAGTTGAACCGTCCCTGGAGCACACAGTATTAGGATGAAACCGAAGTCCATTTTCTCAGCAAATGCACGCCTGGGTTTCAATGATTCTGCTTTTTTTCTCTTTTCCTCATTTCCACTCAGCCCCCAACAACCGAACACTCTCCTTCCAGTTTCACTAGACAAGCCCCTTATGTATGGCTGTTTCAGTAGTCTAACGTGCAGGTTGCGCGGCGCTTCTCTTGTAACAAACTCTTTAGATTGCCATGAGTTGAACCTTCCCTGTAGCACACAGTGTTAGGATGCAACCGACGTGCGTTTCTCAGCAAATGCACGCCTGGATTTCCATGAAACTGGGTGTTTTCTCTTCCCTTTTCCCACTCTGCCGCCAACACCTGAGCACTCTACTTCCAGGTTTCCTAGACAAACTCCTTATGTGTAGCTGTTCCAGGACTCTAACGTGCAAGTTGAATAGGGCTGAAATTGAGGTTGATTTTCTGATACCGTTTCAAATATCGATTTTCATGAAATGTTGTCTGTCATCTCCGGTTCTGAGCCCACCTACCTGCACAGAACACGTGGTTCCACCATGCACGCTGCTTCTCTTATACCAAACTGGTTCCATTTCCATGAATTGAGCTATCCCTATGCACCCAGTGGTAGGCTGCAACTGAATGGCGTTTTTTGAGCAAAGGGACAACTGGACTTATATGTAAATCTGGGGTTTATTTTCTCTTTTTTCTTTCCCACTCTGCCCCCAACATCTGAGCAATCGACCACAAGCTTATCAAGACAGCCCCTTAGGTAATACTGTTGCAGTACTCTAGTGCACAGATTGAATACGGATGACATTGAAGTTTATTTTCTGACAGTTTCACGAATGGATTTCAATGACACGTTGACTATCATCTCCCACCCTTATGCCCAATTTGCTCCACAGCTGTGCTGGCACACCATTCACGGCGCTTCTCTTATAACAAACTGTTTCGATTGCCATGAGGTGAACCTTCCCTGTAGCACACAGCGTTAGGGTGCAACCGAAGTGCGTTTTCTCAGCAAATGCACGCCTGGATTTCCATGAAACTCTGGGTGTTTTCTCATTCCTCTTTCCCACTCTGCCCCCAACACCTGAGCACTCTACTTCCAGGTTTCCTAGACAAGCTCCTTATGTGTAGCTGTTCCAGGACTCTAACGTACAGGTTGAACAGGGCTGAAATTGATGTTGATTTTATGATGAAGTTTCACGAATGGGTTTCAAGGAAACTTTGTCGATCATCTTCCCTTCTTATAGCGACTTTTGTCCGCTGACGTGTTGGTTCCACCATACACAGTGCATGTCCTATAAGAAACTGTTTCAATTTCCAGAAATTTCAGCTTTCCGTCGGCACGCAGTGTTAGGCTGCAACTGAATTGCGCTGTCTGAGCAAATGCAGTACTGGATTTCCATAAACCTCTGGATATTTTCTCTTCTCCTCATGCTCCATCTGCCCCCAACCTCTGAGCACTCTACCTCTAGGTTTGCTAGACAAGCCCAATAGGTATTGCTGTTGCAGTACTCTAACGTGCAGGTTGAATAGGGCAGAAATTGAAGTTGATTTTCTGACAGAGTTTCACGAATGGATTTCAATGAAACGACTGTCATCTCCCCTCCTCATGCCCAATTTGCTCTGCAGCTGTGCTGGTACAAAATGCATGGCGCTTTTCTTGTAACAAACTGTTTCGATTGCCATGAGGTGAACCTTCCCTGTAGCACACAGTGTTAGGGTGCAGCCGAAGTGCGTTTTCTCAGCAAATGCACGCCTGGATTTCCATGAAACTCTGGGTGTTTTCTCTTTCCTCTATCCCACTCTGCCGCCAACACCTCAGCACTCTTCTTCCAGGTTTCCTAGACAAGCTCCTTATGTGTAGGTGTTCCAGGACTCTAACGTGCAGGTTGAACAGGGCTGAAATTGATGTTGATTTTAAGATGAAGTTTCACGAATGGGTTTCAAGGAAACTTTGTCGATCATCTTCCCTTCTTATAGCGACTTTTGTCCGCTGACGTGTTGGTTCCACCATACACAGTGCATGTCCTATAAGAAACTGTTTCAATTTCCAGAAATTTCAGCTTTCCGTCGGCACGCAGTGTTAGGCTGCAACTGAATTGCGTTGTCTGAGCAAATGCAGTACTGGATTTCCATAAACCTCTGGATATTTTCTCTTCTCCTCATGCTCCCTCTGCACCCAACCTCTGAGCACTCTACGTCTATGTTTGCTAGACAAGCCCAATAGGTATTGCTCTTGCAGTACTCTAACGTGCAGGTTGAATAGGGCAGAAATTGAAGTTGATTTTCTGACAGAGTTTCACGAATGGATTTCAATGAAACGACTGTCATCTCCCCTCCTCATGCCCAATTTGCTCTGCAGCTGTGCTGGTACACAATGCATGCCGCTTCTCTTATAACAAACTGTTTCAATTGCCATGAGGTGAACCTTCCCTGTAGCACACAGTGTTAGGGTGCAGCCGAAGTGCGTTTTCTCAGCAAATGCACGCCTGGATTTCCATGAAACTCTGGGTGTTTTCTCTTTCCTCTTTCCCACTCTGCCGCCAACACCTCAGCACTCTTCTTCCAGGTTTCCTAGACAAGCTCCTTATGTGTAGCTGTTCCAGGACTCTAACGTGCAGGTTGAATAGGGCTGAAATTGAGGTTGATTTTCTGATACCGTTTCAAATATCGATTTTCATGAAATGTTGTCTGTCATCTCCGGTTCTGAGCCCACCTACCTGCACAGAACACGTGGTTCCACCATGCACGCTGCTTCTCTTATACCAATCTGGTTCCATTTCCATGAATTGAGCTTTCCCTATGCACCCATTGGTAGGCTGCAACTCAATGCCGTTTTTTGAGCAAAGGGACAACTGGACTTATATGTAAATCTGGGGTTTATTTTCTCTTTTTTCATTCCCACTCTGCCCCCAACATCTGAGCAATCGACCACAAGCTTATCAAGACAAGCCCCTTAGGTATTACTGTTGCAGTACTCTAGTGCACAGATTGAATACGGATGACATTGAAGTTTATTTTCTGACAGTTTCACGAATGGATTTCAATGACACGTTGACTATCATCACCCACCCTTATGCCCAATTTGCTCCACAGCTGTGCTGGCACTCCATGCACGGCGCTTCTCTTATACCAAACTGTTTCGATTGCCATGAGGTGAACCTTCCCTGTAGCACACAGCGTTAGGGTGCAACTGAAGTGCGTTTTCTCAGCAAATGCACGCCTGGATTTCCATGAAACTCTGGGTGTTTTCTCTTTCCTTTTTCCCACTCTGCCCCCAACACCTGAGCACTCTACTTCCAGGTTTCCTAGACAAGCTCCTTATGTGTAGCTGTTCCAGGACTCTAACGTGCAGGTTGAACAGGGCTGAAATTGATGTTGATTTTATGATGAAGTTTCACGAATGGGTTTCAAGGAAACTGTCGATCATCTTCCCTTCTTATAGCGACTTTTGTCCGCTGACGTGTTGGTTCCACCATACACAGTGCATGTCCTATAAGAAACTGTTTCAATTTCCATAAATTTCAGCTTTCCGTAGGCACGCAGTGTTAGGCTGCAACTGAATTGCGTTGTCTGAGCAAATGCAGTACTGGATTTCCATAAACCTCTGGATATTTTCTCTTCTCCTCATGCTCCCTCTGCTCCCAACATCTGAGCACTCTACCTCTAGGTGTGCTAGACAAGCCCAATAGGTATTGCTGTTGCAGTACTCTAACGTGCAGGTTGAATAGGGCAGAAATTGAAGTTGATTTTCTGACAGAGTTTCACGAATGGATTTCAATGACACTGACTGTCATCTCCCCTCCTCATGCCCAATTTGCTCTGCAGCTGTGCTGGTACTCAATGCATGGCGCTTCTCTTATAACAAACTGTTTCGATTGCCATGAGGTGAACCTTTCCTGTAGCACACAGTGTTAGGGTGCAGCCGAAGTGCGTTTTCTCAGCAAATGCACGCCTGGATTTCCATGAAACTCTGGGTGTTTTCTCTTTCCTCTTTCCCACTCTGCCGCCAACACCTGAGCACTCTTCTTCCAGGTTTCCTAGACAAGCTCCTTATGTGTAGCTGTTCCAGGACTCTAACGTGCAGGTTGAATAGGGCTGAAATTGAGGTTGATTTTCTGATACCATTTCAAAAATCGATTTTCATGAAATGTTGTCTGTCATCTCCGGTTCTGAGCCCACCTACCTGCACAGAACACGTGGTTCCACCATGCACGCTGCTTCTCTTATACCAAACTGGTTCCATTTCCATGAATTGAGCTTTCCCTATGCACCCAGTGGTAGGCTGCAACTGAATGGCGTTTTTTGAGCAAAGGGACAACTGGACTTATATGTAAATCTGGGGTTTTTTTCTCTTTTTTCATTCCCATTCTGCCCCCAAAATCTGAGCAATCGACCACAAGCTTATCAAGACAAGCCCCTTAGGTATTACTGTTGCAGTACTCTAGTGCACAGATTGAATACGGATGACATTGAAGTTTATTTTCTGACAGTTTCACGAATGGAGTTCAATGACACTTTGACTATCATCTCCCACCCTTATGCCCAATTTGCTCCACAGCTGTGCTGGCACACCATGCACGGCACTTCTCTTATAACAAACTGTTTCGATTGCCATGAAGTGAACCTTCCCTGTAGCACACAGCGTTAGGGTGCAACCGTAGTGCGTTTTCTCAGCAAATGCACGCCTGGATTTCCATGAAACTCTGGGTGTTTTCTCTTTCCTCTTTCCCACTCTGCCCCCAACAACTGAGCACTCTACTTCCAGGTTTCCTAGACAAGCTCCTTATGTGTAGCTGTTCCAGGACTCTAACGTGCAGGTTGAACAGGGCTGAAATTGATGTTGATTTTTTGACTAAGTTTCACGTATGGGTTTCAAGGAAACTTTGTCGATCATCTTCCCTTCTTATAGCGACTTTTGTCCGCTGACGTGTTGCTTCCACCATACACAGTGCATGTCCTATAAGAAACTGTTTCAATTTCCATAAATTTCAGCTTTCCGTAGGCACGAAGTGTTAGGCTGCAACTGAATTGCGTTGTCTGAGCAAATGCAGTACTGGATTTCCATAAACCTCTGGATATTTTCTCTACTCCTCATGCTCCCTCTGCTCCCAACATCTGAGCACTCTACCTCTAGGTTTGCTAGACAAGCCCAATAGGTATTGCTGTTGCAGTACTCTAACGTGCAGGTTGAATAGGGCAGAAATTGAAGTTGATTTTCTGACAGAGTTTCACGAATGGATTTCAATGAAACGACGGTCATCTCCCCTCCTCATGCCCAATTTGCTCTGCAGCTGTGCTGGTACACAATGCATGGCGCTTCTCTTATAACAAACTGTTTCGATTGCCATGAGGTGAACCTTCCCTGTAGCACACAGTGTTAGGGTGCAGCCGAAGTGCGTTTTCTCAGCAAATGCACGCCTGGATTTCCATGAAACTCTGGGTGTTTTCTCTTTCCTCTTTCCCACTCTGCCTCCAACACCTGAGCACTCTTCTTCCAGGTTTCCTAGACAAGCTCCTTATGTGTAGCTGTTCCAGGACTCTATCGTGCAGGTTGAATAGGGCTGAAATTGAGGTTGATTTTCTGATACCGTTTCAAAAATCGATTTTCATGAAACGTTGCCTGTCATCTCCGGTTCTGAGCCCACCTACCTGCACTGAAGACGTGGTTCCACCATGTTCGCTGCTTTTCTTATACCAAACTGTTTCCGTTTTCATGAATTCAGCTTTCCCTATGCACCCAGTGGTAGGCTGCAACTGAATGGCGTTTTTTGAGCAAAGGGACAACTGGACTTCCATGTAAATCTGGGGTTTTTTTCTCTTTTTTCATTCCCACTCTGCCCCCAACATCTCAGCAATCGACCACAAGGTTATCACGACAAGCCCCTTAGGTATTACTGTTGCAGTACTCTAATGTACAGATTGAACAGGGATGAAATTGAAGTTGATTCTCTGACAGTTTCACGAATGGATGTCAATGACACATTGACTATCATCTCCCACCCTTATGCCCAATTTGCTCCACAGCTGTGCTGGTACACCATGCACGGCGCTTCTCTTATAACAAACTGTTTCGATTGCCATGAGGTGAACCTTCCCTGTAGCACACAGCGTTAGGGTGCAACCGTAGTGCGTTTTCTCAGCAAATGCACGCCTGGATTTCCATGAAACTCTGGGTGTTTTCTCTTTCCTCTTTCCCACTCTGCCCCTAACACCTGAGCACTCTACTTCCAGGTTTCCTAGACAAGCTCCTTATGTGTAGCTGTTCCAGGACTCTAACGTGCAGGTTGAACAGGGCTGAAATTGATGTTGATTTTTTGACTAAGTTTCACGTATGGGTTTCAAGGAAACTTTGTCGATCATCTTCCCTTCTTATAGCGACTTTTGTCCGCTGACGTGTTGCTTCCACCATACACAGTGCATGTCCTATAAGAAACTGTTTCAATTTCCATAAATTTCAGCTTTCCGTAGGCACGCAGTGTTAGGCTGCAACTGAATTGCGTTGTCTGAGCAAATGCAGTACTGGATTTCCATAAACCTCTGGATATTTTCTCTTCTCCTCATGCTCCCTCTGCTCCCAACATCTGAGCACTCTACCTCTAGGTTTGCTAGACAAGCCCAATAGGTATTGCTGTTGCAGTACTCTAACGTGCAGGTTGAATAGGGCAGAAATTGAAGTTGATTTTCTGACAGAGTTTCAGGAATGGATTGCAATGACACGTTGACTATCATCTCCCCTCCTCATGCCCAATTTGCTCTGCAGCTGTGCTGGTACTCAATGCATGGCGCTTCTCTTATAACAAACTGTTTCGATTGCCATGAGGTGAACCTTCCCTGTAGCACGCAGTGTTAGGGTGCAGCCGAAGTACGTTTTCTCAGCAAATGCACGCCTGGATTTCCATGAAACTCTGGGTGTTTTCTCTATCCTCTTTCCCACTCTGCCGCCAACACCTGAGCACTCTTCTTCCAGGTTTGCTAGACAAGCTCCTTATGTGTAGCTGTTCCAGGACTCTATCGTGCAGGTTGAATAGGGCTGAAATTGAGGTTGATTTTCTGATACCGTTTCAAAAATCGATTTTCATGAAACGTTGCCTGTCATCTCCGGTTCTGAGCCCACCTACCTGCACAGAACACGTGGTTCCACCATGCACGCTGCTTTTCTTATACCAAACTGTTTCCATTTCCATGAATTGAGCTTTCCCTATGCACCCAGTGGTAGGCTGCAAATGAATGGCGTTTTTTGAGCAAAGGGACAACTGGACTTCCATGTAAATCTGGGGTTTTTTTCTCTTTTTTCATTCCCACTCTGCCCCCAACATCTCAGCAATCGACCACAAGGTTATCACGACAAGCCCCTTAGGTATTACTGTTGCAGTACTCTAATGCACAGATTGAACAGGGATGAAATTGAAGTTGATTCTCTGACAGTTTCACGAATGGATGTCAATGACACATTGACTATCATCTCCCACCCTTATGCCCAATTTGCTCCAGAGCTGTGCTGGTACACCATGCATGGCACTTCTCTCAAAGCAAACTGTTTAGATTGCAATGAGTTGAACCGTCCCTGGAGAACACAGTATTAGGATGAAACCGAAGTCCATTTTCTCAGCAAATGCATGCCTGGGTTTCAATGATTCTCCTTTTTTTCTCTTTTCCTCATTTCCACTCAGCCCCCAACAACCGAACACTCTCCTTCCAGTTTCACTAGACAAGCCCCTTATGTATGGCTGTTTCAGTACTCTAACGTGCAGGTTGCGCTGCGCTTCTCTTGTAACAAACTCTTTAGATTGCCATGAGTTGAACGTTCCCTGTAGCACACAGTGTTAGGATGCAACCGACGTGCGTTTCTCAGCAAATGCACGCCTGGATTTCCATGAAACTGGGTGTTTTCTCTTCCCTTTTCCCACTCTGGCGCCAACACCTGAGCACTGTACTTCCAGGTTTCCTAGACAAGCTCCTTATGTGTAGCTGTTCCAGGACTCTAACGTGCAGGTTGAATAGGGCTGAAATTGAGGTTGATTTTCTGATACCGTTTCAAAAATCGATTTTCATGAAATGTTGTCTGTCATCTCCGGTTCTGAGCCCACCTACCTGCACAGAACACGTGGTTCCACCATGCACGCTGCTTCTCTTATACCAAACTGGTTCCATTTCCATGAATTGAGCTTTCCCTATGCACCCAGTGGTAGGCTGCAACTGAATGGCGTTTTTTGAGCAAAGGGACAACTGGACTTATATGTAAATCTGGGGTTTTTTTCTCTTTTTTCATTCCCATTCTGCCCCCAACATCTGAGCAATCGACCACAAGCTTATCAAGACAAGCCCCTTAGGTATTACTGTTGCAGTACTCTAGTGCACAGATTGAATACGGATGACATTGAAGTTTATTTTCTGACAGTTTCACGAATGGATTTCAATGACACTTTGACTATCATCTCCCACCCTTATGCCCAAGTTGCTCCACAGCTGTGCTGGCACACCATGCACGGCACTTCTCTTATAACAAACTGTTTCGATTGCCATGAGGTGAACCTTCCCTGTAGCACACAGCGTTAGGGTGCAACCGAAGTGCGTTTTCTCAGCAAATGCACGCCTGGATTTCCATGAAACTCTGGGTGTTTTCTCTTTCCTCTTTCCCACTCTGCCCCCAACAACTGAGCACTCTACTTCCAGGTTTCCTAGACAAGCTCCTTATGTGTAGCTGTTCCAGGACTCTAACGTGCAGGTTGAACAGGGCTGAAATTGATGTTGATTTTTTGACTAAGTTTCACGTATGGGTTTCAAGGAAACTTTGTCGATCATCTTCCCTTCTTATAGCGACTTTTGTCCGCTGACGTGTTGCTTCCACCATACACAGTGCATGTCCTATAAGAAACTGTTTTCAATTTCCATAAATTTCAGCTTTCCGTAGGCACGAAGTGTTAGGCTGCAACTGAATTGCGTTGTCTGAGCAAATGCAGTACTGGATTTCCATAAACCTCTGGATATTTTCTCTACTCCTCATGCTCCCTCTGCTCCCAACATCTGAGCACTCTACCTCTAGGTTTGCTAGACAAGCCCAATAGGTATTGCTGTTGCAGTACTCTAACGTGCAGGTTGAATAGGGCAGAAATTGAAGTTGATTTTCTGACAGAGTTTCACGAATGGATTTCAATGAAACGACGGTCAACTCCCCTCCTCATGCCCAATTTGCTCTGCAGCTGTGCTGGTACACAATGCATGGCGCTTCTCTTATAACAAACTGTTTCGATTGCCATGAGGTGAACCTTTCCTGTAGCACACAGTGTTAGGGTGCAGCCGAAGTGCGTTTTCTCAGCAAATGCACGCCTGGATTTCCATGAAACTCTGGGTGTTTTCTCTTTCCTCTTTCCCACTCTGCCTCCAACACCTGAGCACTCTTCTTCCAGGTTTCCTAGACAAGCTCCTTATGTGTAGCTGTTCCAGGACTCTATCGTGCAGGTTGAATAGGGCTGAAATTGAGGTTGATTTTCTGATACCGTTTCAAAAATCGATTTTCATGAAACGTTGTCTGTCATCTCCGGTTCTGAGCCCACCTACCTGCACAGAACACGTGGTTCCACCATGCACGCTGCTTTTCTTATACCAAACTGTTTCCATTTCCATGAATTGAGCTTTCCCTATGCACCCAGTGGTAGGCTGCAACTGAATGGCGTTTTTTGAGCAAAGGGACAACTGGACTTCCATGTAAATCTGGGGTTTTTTTCTCTTTTTTCATTCCCACTCTGCCCCCAACATCTCAGCAATCGACCACAAGGTTATCACGACAAGCCCCTTAGGTATTACTGTTGCAGTACTCTAATGCACAGATTGAACAGGGATGAAATTGAAGTTGATTCTCTGACAGTTTCACGAACGGATTTCAATGACACGTTGACTATCATCTCCCACCCTTATGCCCAATTTGCTCCACAGCTGTGCTGGTACACCATGCACGGCCCTTCTCTTGTAACAAACTCTTTAGAGTGCAATGAGTTGAACCGTCCCTGGAGCACACAGTATTAGGATGCAACCGAAGTCCATTTTCTCAGCAAATGCACGCCTGGGTTTCAATGATTCTGCTTTTTTTCTCTTTTCCTCATTTCCACTCAGCCCCCAACAACCGAACACTCTCCTTCCAGTTTCACTAGACAAGCCCCTTATGTATGGCTGTTTCAGTACTCTAACGTGCAGGTTGCGCGGCGCTTCTCTTGTAACAAACTCTTTAGATTGCTATGAGTTCAACCTTCTCTGTAGCACACAGTGTTAGGATGCAACCGACGTGCGTTTCTCAGCAAATGCACATCTGTGTATCCATGACACTCTGGATTTTTCTCTTTTCCTCAATCCCACTCTGCCCCAACAACTGCACACGCTCCTTCCAGGCTCTCTAGACAAGCCCCTTATGTATAGCTGTTTCAGTACCCTAACGTACAGGTTGAACAGGTCTGAAATTGATGCTGATTTTATGACAAAGTTTCACGAATGGGTTTCAAGGAAACTTTGTCGATCATCTTCCCTTCTTATAGCGACTTTTGTCCGCTGACGTGTTGCTTCCACCATACACAGTGCATGTCCTATAAGAAACTGTTTCAATTTCCATAAATTTCAGCTTTCCGTAGGCACGCAGTGTTAGGCTGCAACTGAATTGCGTTGTCTGAGCAAATGCAGTACTGGATTTCCATAAACCTCTGGATATTTTCTCTTCTCCTCATGCTCCCTCTGCTCCCAACATCTGAGCACTCTACCTCTAGGTGTGCTAGACAAGCCCAATAGGTATTGCTGTTGCAGTACTCTAACGTGCAGGTTGAATAGGGCAGAAATTGAAGTTGATTTTCTGACAGAGTTTCACGAATGGATTTCAATGACACGTTGACTATCATCTCCCCTCCTCATGCCCAATTTGCTCTGCAGCTGTGCTGGTACTCAATGCATGGCGCTTCTCTTATAACAAACTGTTTCGATTGCCATGAGGTGAACCTTCCCTGTAGCACACAGTGTTAGGGTGCAGCCGAAGTGCGTTTTCTCAGCAAATGCACGCCTGGATTTCCATGAAACTCTGGGTGTTTTCTCTTTCCTCTTTCCCACTCTGCCGCCAACACCTGAGCACTCTACTTCCAGGTTTCCTAGACAAGCTCCTTATGTGTAGCTGTTCCAGGACTCTAACGTGCAGGTTGAATAGGGCTGAAATTGAGGTTGATTTTCTGATACCATTTCAAAAATCGATTTTCATGAAACTGTTGTCAGTCATCTCCGGTTCTGAGCCCACCTACCTGCACAGAACACGTGGTTCCACCATGCACGCTGCTTCTCTTATACCAAACTGGTTCCATTTCCATGAATTGAGCTTTCCCTATGCACCCAGTGGTAGGCTGCAACTGAATGGCGTTTTTTGAGCAAAGGGACAACTGGACTTATATGTAAATCTGGGGTTTTTTTCTCTTTTTTCATTCCCACTCTGCCCCCAACATCTGAGCAATCGACCACAAGGTTATCACGACAAGCCCCTTAGGTATTACTGTTGCAGTACTCTAGTGCACAGATTGAATACGGATGACATTGAAGTTTATTTTCTGACAGTTTCACGAATGGATTTCAATGACACTTTGACTATCATCTCCCACCCTTATGCCCAATTTGCTCCACAGCTGTGCTGGCACACCATGCACGGCACTTCTCTTATAACAAACTGTTTCGATTGCCATGAAGTGAACCTTCCCTGTAGCACACAGCGTTAGGGTGCAACCGTAGTGCGTTTTCTCAGCAAATGCACGCCTGGATTTCCATGAAACTCTGGGTGTTTTCTCTTTCCTCTTTCCCACTCTGCCCCCAACAACTGAGCACTCTACTTCCAGGTTTCCTAGACAAGCTCCTTATGTGTAGCTGTTCCAGGACTCTAACGTGCAGGTTGAACAGGGCTGAAATTGATGTTGATTTTTTGACTAAGTTTCACGTATGGGTTTCAAGGAAACTTTGTCGATCATCTTCCCTTCTTATAGCGACTTTTGTCCGCTGACGTGTTGCTTCCACCATACACAGTGCATGTCCTATAAGAAGCTGTTTCAATTTCCATAAATTTCAGCTTTCCGTAGGCACGCAGTGTTAGGCTGCAACTGAATTGCGTTGTCTGAGCAAATGCAGTACTGGATTTCCATAAACCTCTGGATATTTTCTCTTACTCCTCATGCTCCCTCTGCTCCCAACATCTGAGCACTCTACCTCTAGGTGTGCTAGACAAGCCCAATAGGTATTGCTGTTGCAGTACTCTAACGTGCAGGTTGAATAGGGCAGAAATTGAAGTTGATTTTCTGACAGAGTTTCACGAATGGATTTCAATGAAACGACTGTCATCTCCCCTCCTCATGCCCAATTTGCTCTGCAGCTGTGCTGGTACACAATGCATGGCGCTTCTCTTATAACAAACTGTTTCGATTGCCATGAGGTGAACCTTCCCTGTAGCACACAGTGTTAGGGTGCAGCCGAAGTGCGTTTTCTCAGCAAATGCACGCCTGGATTTCCATGAAACTCTGGGTGTTTTCTCTTTCCTCTTTCCCACTCTGCCTCCAACACCTGAGCACTCTTCTTCCAGGTTTCCTAGACAAGCTCCTTATGTGTAGCTGTTCCAGGACTCTAACGTGCAGGTTGAATAGGGCTGAAATTGAGGTTGATTTTCTGATACCGTTTCAAAAATCGATTTTCATGAAACGTTGCCTGTCATCTCCGGTTCTGAGCCCACCTACCTGCACTGAAGACGTGGTTCCACCATGTACGCTGCTTTTCTTATACCAAACTGTTTCCGTTTTCATGAATTCAGCTTTCCCTATGCACCCAGTGGTAGGCTGCAACTGAATGGCGTTTTTTGAGCAAAGGGACAACTGGACTTCCATGTAAATCTGGGGTTTTTTTCTCTTTTTTCATTCCCACTCTGCCCCCAACATCTCAGCAATCGACCACAAGGTTATCACGACAAGCCCCTTAGGTATTACTGTTGCAGTACTCTAATGCACAGATTGAACAGGGATGAAATTGAAGTTGATTCTCTGACAGTTTCACGAATGGATGTCAATGACACATTGACTATCATCTCCCACCCTTATGCCCAATTTGCTCCACAGCTGTGCTGGTACACCATGCACGGCGCTTCTCTTATAACAAACTGTTTCGATTGCCATGAGGTGAACCTTCCCTGTAGCACACAGCGTTAGGGTGCAACCGTAGTGCGTTTTCTCAGCAAATGCACGCCTGGATTTCCATGAAACTCTGGGTGTTTTCTCTTTCCTCTTTCCCACTCTGCCCCCAACACCTGAGCACTCTACTTCCAGGTTTCCTAGACAAGCTCCTTATGTGTAGCTGTTCCAGGACTCTAACGTGCAGGTTGAACAGGGCTGAAATTGATGTTGATTTTTTGACTAAGTTTCACGTATGGGTTTCAAGGAAACTTTGTCGATCATCTTCCCTTCTTATAGCGACTTTTGTCCGCTGACGTGTTGCTTCCACCATACACAGTGCATGTCCTATAAGAAACTGTTTTAATTTCCATAAATTTCAGCTTTCCGTAGGCACGCAGTGTTAGGCTGCAACTGAATTGCGTTGTCTGAGCAAATGCAGTACTGGATTTCCATAAACCTCTGGATATTTTCTCTTCTCCTCATGCTCCCTCTGCTCCCAACATCTGAGCACTCTACCTCTAGGTTTGCTAGACAAGCCCAATAGGTATTGCTGTTGCAGTACTCTAACGTGCAGGTTGAATAGGGCAGAAATTGAAGTTGATTTTCTGACAGAGTTTCAGGAATGGATTGCAATGACACGTTGACTATCATCTCCCCTCCTCATGCCCAATTTGCTCTGCAGCTGTGCTGGTACTCAATGCATGGCGCTTCTCTTATAACAAACTGTTTCGATTGCCATGAGGTGAACCTTCCCTGTAGCACGCAGTGTTAGGGTGCAGCCGAAGTACGTTTTCTCAGCAAATGCACGCCTGGATTTCCATGAAACTCTGGGTGTTTTCTCTATCCTCTTTCCCACTCTGCCGCCAACACCTGAGCACTCTTCTTCCAGGTTTCCTAGACAAGCTCCTTATGTGTAGCTGTTCCAGGACTCTATCGTGCAGGTTGAATAGGGCTGAAATTGAGGTTGATTTTCTGATACCGTTTCAAAAATCGATTTTCATGAAACGTTGCCTGTCATCTCCGGTTCTGAGCCCACCTACCTGCACTGAACACGTGGTTCCACCATGCACGCTGCTTTTCTTATACCAAACTGTTTCCATTTCCATGAATTGAGCTTTCCCTATGCACCCAGTGGTAGGCTGCAACTGAATGGCGTTTTTTGAGCAAAGGGACAACTGGACTTCCATGTAAATCTGGGGTTTTTTTCTCTTTTTTCATTCCCACTCTGCCCCCAACATCTCAGCAATCGACCACAAGGTTATCACGACAAGCCCCTTAGGTATTACTGTTGCAGTACTCTAATGCACAGATTGAACAGGGATGAAATTGAAGTTGATTCTCTGACAGTTTCACGAATGGATGTCAATGACACATTGACTATCATCTCCCACCCTTATGCCCAATTTGCTCCACAGCTGTGCTGGTACACCATGCACGGTGCTTCTCTCAAAGCAAACTGTTTAGATTGCAATGAGTTGAACCGTCCCTGGAGCACACAGTATTAGGATGAAACCGAAGTCCATTTTCTCAGCAAAATGCACTGCCTGGGTTTCAATGATTCTGCTTTTTTTCTCTTTTCCTCATTTCCACTCAGCCCCCAACAACCGAACACTCTCCTTCCAGTTTCACTAGACAAGCCCCTTATGTATGGCTGTTTCAGTACTCTAACGTGCAGGTTGCGCGGCGCTTCTCTTGTAACAAACTCTTTAGATTGCCATGAGTTGAACCTTCCCTGTAGCACACAGTGTTAGGATGCAACCGACGTGCGTTTCTCAGCAAATGCACGCCTGGATTTCCATGAAACTGGGTGTTTTCTCTTCCTCTTTCCCACTCTGCGCCAACACCTGAGCACTGCTACTTCCAGGTTTCCTAGACAAGCTCCTTATGTGTAGCTGTTCCAGGACTCTAACGTGCAGGTTGAATAGGGCTGAAATTGAGGTTGATTTTCTGATACCGTTTCAAAAATCGATTTTCATGAAACGTTGTCTGTCATCTCCGGTTCTGAGCCCACCTACCTGCACAGAACACGTGGTTCCACCATGCACGCTGCTTCTCTTATACCAAACTGGTTCCATTTCCATGAATTGAGCTTTCCCTATGCACCCAGTGGTAGGCTGCAACTGAATGGCGTTTTTTGAGCAAAGGGACAACTGGACTTATATGTAAATCTGGGGTTTTTTTCTCTTTTTTCATTCCCACAATGCCCCCAACATCTGAGCAATCAACCACAAGCTTATCAAGACAAGCCCCTTAGGTATTACTGTTGCAGTACTCTAGTGCACAGATTGATACAGGATGACATTGAAGTTGATTCTCTGACAGTTTCACGAATGGATTTCAATGACACGTTGACTATCATCTCCCACCCTTATGCCCAATTTGCTCCACAGCTGTGCTGGCACACCATGCACGGCGCTTCTCTTATAACAGTTTCGATTGCCATGAGGTGAACCTTCCCTGTAGCACACAGCGTTAGGGTGCAACCGAAGTGCGTTTTCTCAGCAAATGCACGCCTGGATTTCCATGAAACTCTGGGTGTTTTCTCTTTCCTCTTTCCCACTCTGCCCCCAACAACTGAGCACTCTACTTCCAGGTTTCCTAGACAAGCTCCTTATGTGTAGCTGTTCCAGGACTCTAACGTGCAGGTTGAACAGGGCTGAAATTGATGTTGATTTTTTGACTAAATTTCACGTATGGGTTTCAAGGAAACTTTGTCGATCATCTTCCCTTCTTATAGCGACTTTTGTCCGCTGACGTGTTGCTTCCACCATACACAGTGCATGTCCTATAAGAAACTGTTTCAATTTCCATAAATTTCAGCTTTCCGTAGGCACGCAGTGTTAGGCTGCAACTGAATTGCGTTGTCTGAGCAAATGCAGTACTGGATTTCCATAAACCTCTGGATATTTTCTCTTCTCCTCATGCTCCCTCTGCTCCCAACATCTGAGCACTCTACCTCTAGGTTTGCTAGACAAGCCCAATAGGTATTGCTGTTGCAGTACTCTAACGTGCAGGTTGAACAGGGCTGAAATTGATGTTGATTTTCTGACAGAGTTTCACGAATGGGTTTCAAGGAACCGACTATCAATCTCCCCTCCTCATGCCCAATTTGCTCTGCAGCTGTGCTGGTACACAATGCATGGCGCTTCTCTTATAACAAACTGTTTCGATTGCCATGAGGTGAACCTTCCCTGTAGCACACAGTGTTAGGGTGCAGCCGAAGTGCGTTTTCTCAGCAAATGCACGCCTGGATTTCCATGAAACTCTGGGTGTTTTCTCTTTCCTCTTTCCCACTCTGCCGCCAACACCTGAGCACTCTTCTTCCAGGTTTCCTAGACAAGCTCCTTATGTGTAGCTGTTCCAGGACTCTAATGTGCAGGTTGAATAGGGCTGAAATTGAGGTTGATTTTCTGATACCGTTTCAAAAATCGATTTTCATGAAACGTTGTCTGTCATCTCCGGTTCTGAGCCCACCTACCTGCACTGAACACGTGTTTCTTATGCCAAACTGTTTCCGTGTTCATGAATTCAGCTTTCCCTATGCACCCAGTGGTAGGCTGCAACTGAATGGCGTTTTTTGAGCAAAGGGACAACTGGACTTCCATGTAAATCTCGGGGTTTTTTTTCTCTTTTTTCATTCCCACTCTGCCCCCAACATCTCAGTAATCGACCACAAGGTTATCACGACAAGCCCCTTAGGTATTACTGTTGCAGTACTCTAAGTGCACAGATTGAACAGGATGAAATTGAAGTTGATTTTCTGACAGTTTCACGAATGGATGTCAATGACACGTTGACTATCCTCTCCCACCCTTATGCCCAATTTGCTCCACAGCTGTGCTGGTACTCATGCACGGCGCTTCTCTTATAACAAACTGTTTCGATTGCCATGAGGTGAACCTTCCCTGTAGCACACAGTGTTAGGGTGCAACCGAAGTGCGTTTTCTCAGCAAATGCACGCCTGGATTTCCATGAAACTCTGGGTGTTTTCTCTTTCCTCTTTCCCACTCTGCCCCAACACCTGAGCACTCTTCTTCCAGGTTTCCTAGACAAGCTCCTTATGTGTAGCTGTTCCAGGACTCTAACGTGCAGGTTGAATAGGGCTGAAATTGAGGTTGATTTTCTGATACCGTTTCAAAAATCGATTTTCATGAAAGTTGTCTGTCATCTCCGGTTCTGAGCCCACCTACCTGCACAGAACACGTGGTTCCACCATGCACGCTGCTTTTCTTATACCAAACTGTTTCCATTTCCATGAATTGAGCTTTCCCTATGCACCCAGTGGTAGGCTGCAACTGAATGGCGTTTTTTGAGCAAAGGGACAACTGGACTTCCATGTAAATCTGGGGTTTTTTTCTCTTTTTTCATTCCCACTCTGCCCCCAACATCTCAGCAATCGACCACAAGGTTATCACGACAAGCCCCTTAGGTATTACTGTTGCAGTACTCTAATGCACAGATTGAACAGGGATGAAATTGAAGTTGATTCTCTGACAGTTTCACGAATGGATTTCAATGACACATTGACTATCATCTCCCACCCTTATGCCCAATTTGCTCCACAGCTGTGCTGGTACACCATGCACGGTGCTTCTCTCAAAGCAAACTGTTTAGATTGCCATGAGTTGAACCGTCCCTGGAGCACACAGTATTAGGATGCAACCGAAGTCCATTTTCTCAGCAAATGCACGCCTGGGTTTCAATGATTCTGCTTTTTTTCTCTTTTCCTCATTTCCACTCAGCCCCCAACAACCGAACACTCTCCTTCCAGTTTCACTAGACAAGCCCCTTATGTATGGCTGTTTCAGTACTCTAACGTGCAGGTTGCGCGGCGCTTCTCTTGTAACAAACTCTTTAGATTGCCATGAGTTCCACCTTCTCTGTAGCACACAGTGTTAGGATGCAACCGACGTGCGTTTCTCAGCAAATGCACATCTGTGTATCCACTGACACTCTGGATTTTTTCTCTTTTCCTCAATCCCACTCTGCCCCAACAACTGCACACGCTCCTTCCAGGCTCTCTAGACAAGCCCTTATGTATAGCTGTTTCAGTACCCTAACGTGCAGGTTGAACAGGGCTGAAATTGATGCTGATTTTATGACAAAGTTTCACGAATGGGTTTCAAGGAAACTTTGTCGATCATCTTCCCTTCTTATAGCGACTTTTGTCCGCTGACGTGTTGCTTCCACCATACACAGTGCATGTCCTATAAGAAGCTGTTTCAATTTCCATAAATTTCAGCTTTCCGTAGGCACGCAGTGTTAGGCTGCAACTGAATTGCGTTGTCTGAGCAAATGCAGTACTGGATTTCCATAAACCTCTGGATATTTTCTCTTCTCCTCATGCTCCCTCTGCTCCCAACATCTGAGCACTCTACCTCTAGGTTTGCTAGACAAGCCCAATAGGTATTGCTGTTGCAGTACTCTAACGTGCAGGTTGAATAGGGCAGAAATTGAAGTTGATTTTCTGACAGAGTTTCACGAATGGATTTCAATGACACGTTGACTATCATCTCCCCTCCTCATGCCCAATTTGCTCTGCAGCTGTGCTGGTACTCAATGCATGGCGCTTCTCTTATAACAAACTGTTTCGATTGCCATGAGGTGAACCTTCCCTGTAGCACACAGTGTTAGGGTGCAGCCGAAGTGCGTTTTCTCAGCAAATGCACGCCTGGATTTCCATGAAACTCTGGGTGTTTTCTCTTTCCTCTTTCCCACTCTGCCGCCAACACCTCAGCACTCTTCTTCCAGGTTTCCTAGACAAGCTCCTTATGTATAGCTGTTCCAGGACTCTAACGTGCAGGTTGAATAGGGCTGAAGTTGAGGTTGATTTTCTGATACCGTTTCAAAAATCGATTTTCATGAAACGTTGTCTGTCATCTCCGGTTCTGAGCCCACCTACCTGCACAGA